>NC_143032.1:2940000-3150000 GCF_057628025.1 Oncorhynchus mykiss
TCTCTGTCTCTCTGTCTCTCTCTCTCGCTCTCTCTCTCTCGTCATCTATCTCTGTCTCTGTCTCTCTGTCTCTGTCTCTCTCTCTCTCTCTCTCTCTCTCGTCATCTATCTCTGTCTCTCTCCCTCTGTCTCTCTCTCTCTGTCTCTCTCTCTCTGTCTCTCTCAATTCAATTAAATCAAATTCAAGTGTCACACCCTGACCTTAGAGAGCCGTTTTATTGCACTATTTGGCGAGGTCATGATGTGATGTGGGGTGGGCACGTTACATCAAGGGGCTTTATTGGCATAGGAAACATGTGTTAACATTGCCAAAGCAAGTGAGGTAGAAAATATACAAAAGTGAAATCAACGATAAAAAATTAACAGTAAACATTACACATACAGAAGTTTCAAAATAATAAAGACATTACACATGTCATATTATGTCTATATACAGTGTTGTAACGATGTGCAAATAGTTAAAGTACAGAAGGGAAAATAAATAAACATAAATATGGGTTGTATTTATAATGGTGTTTGTTCTTCACTGGTTGCCCTTTTCTCGTGGCAACAGGTCACAAATCTTGCTGCTGTGATAGCACACTGTGGAATTTCACCCAGTAGATATGGGAGTTTACCAAAATCAGGTTTATTTTTAAATTCCTTGTGGATCTGTGTAATCTGAGGGAAATATGTCTCTCTAATATGGTCATACATTTGGCAGGAGGTTAGGAAGTGCAGCTCAGTTTCCACCTCATTTTGATGGCAGTGAGCATATAGCCTGTCTTCTCTTGAGAGCCATGTCTGCCTACGGCGGCCTTTCTCAATAGCAAGACTATGCTCACTGAGTCTGTACATAGTCAAAGCTTTCCTTAAGTTTGGGTCAGTCACAGTGGTCAGGTATTCTGCCGCTGTGTACTCTCTGTGTAGGGCCAAATAGCATTCTAGTTTGCTCTGTTTTTTAGTTAATTCTTTCCAATGTGTCAAG
This sequence comes from Oncorhynchus mykiss, assembly GCF_057628025.1. NCBI lineage: Eukaryota > Metazoa > Chordata > Actinopteri > Salmoniformes > Salmonidae > Oncorhynchus > Oncorhynchus mykiss. The sequence goes on from NC_143032.1 coordinate 2,940,968, forward strand.
TAATTATCTTTTTGTTTTCTCATGATTTGGTTGGATCTAATTGTGCTGCTGTCCTGGGGCTCTGTAAGGTGTGTTTGTGTTTGTGAACAGAGCCCCAGGACCAGCTTGCTTAGGGGACTCTTCTCCAGGTTCATCTCTCTGTAGGTGATGGCTTTGTTATGGAAGGTTTGGGAATCACTTCCTTTTAGGTGGTTGTAGAATTTAACGGCTCTTTTCTGGATTCTGCAGAATTCTGCGTGCAGAGTCTCAATTTGGTGTCTGTCCCATTTTGTAAAATCTTGGTTGGTGAGCGGACCCCAGACCTCACAACCATAAAGGGCAATGGGTTCTATGACTGATTCAAGTATTTTTAGCCAGATCCTAATTGGTATGTTGAATTTTATGTTCCTTTTGATGGCATAGAATGCCCTTCTTGCCTTGTCTCTCAGATCGTTCACAGCTTTGTGGAAGTTACCTGTGGCGCTGATGTTTACGCCAAGGTATGTATAGTTTTTTTGTGTGCTCTAGGGCAACGGTGTCTAGATGGAATTTGTATTTGTGGTCCTGGTGACTGGACCTTTCTGGAACACCATTATTTTGGTCTTACTGAGATTTACTGTTAGGGCCCAGGTCTGACAGAATCTGTGCATAAGATCTAGGTGCTGCTGTAGGCCCTCCTTGGTTGGTGACAGAAGCACCAGATCATCAGCAAACAGTAGACATTTGACTTCAGATTCTAGTAGGGTGAGGCCGGGAGCTGCAGACTGTTCTAATGCCCTCGCCAATTCGTTGATATATATGTTGAAGAGGGTGGGGCTTTTTGCATATTTTAACCGCACACTTGTTGTTTGTGTACATGGATTTTATAATGTCGTATGTTTTACCCCCAACACCGCTTTCCATCAATTCGGAGACCCTCGTGCCAAATTGAGTCGAAGGCTTTTTTTGAAATCAACAAAGCATGAGAAGACTTTGCCTTTGTTTTGGTTTGTTTGGTTGTCAATTAGGGTGTGCAGGGTGAATACATGGTCTGTTGTACGGTAATTTGTTAAAAAGCCAATTTGACATTTGCTCAGTACATTGTTTTCATTGAGGAAATGTAGGAGTCTGCTGTTAATGATAATGCAGAGGATTTTCCCAAGGTTGCTGTTGACACATATCCCACGGTAGTTATTGGGGTCAAATGTGTGTATATTACCAAATATTTCAGGATGATGTTAAAGAGTTTATAGAGTTTTAGTATAGCCAATTGGAATTTGTTGTCTGTATATTTGATCATTTCATTGAGGACACCATCAACACCACAGGCCTTTTTGGGTTGGAGGGTTTGTATTTTGTCCTGTAGTTCATTCAAGGTAATTGGAGAATCCGGTGGGTTCTGGTAGTCTTTAATAGTTGATTTCAAGATTTGTATTTGATCCTGTATATGTTTTTGCTCTTTGTTCTTTGTTATAGAGCCAAAAAGTTTGGAGAAGTGGTTTATCCACACATCTCCAGTTTTGATAAATCTTCATGTTGTTGTTTGTTCAGTGTGTTCCAATCCTCACAGAGGTGGTTAGATTCTATGGATTCTTCAATTACATTGAGCTGATTTCTGACATGCTGTTCCTTCTTTTTCCGTAGTGTATTTCTGTATTGTTTTAGTGATTCACCATAGTGAAGGCGTAGACTCAGGTTTCTCAATTTCTTTCTTAGATTTTTGCATTCTTCATCCAACCATTTGTCATTGATTTTTAGATTTGATAGGGAAGCTGAGAGGTCAAATATACTGTTAAGATTTTCTACTGCCAAGTTTACACCTTCACTATTACAGTGGAACGTTTCACCCAGGAAATTGTGTAAAAGGGATTTAATTTGTTGTTGCCTAATTGTTTTTTGGTAGGTTTCCAAACTGCATTCCTTCCATCTATAGCATTTCTCAATGTTACTCAATTTCTTTGGCTCTGATAATCATGATTGAGTATTGCTCTGTTCAAGTAGACTGTGATTTTGCTGTGGTCTGATAGGGGGTGTCAGTAGGGTGACTATGATCGCTCTGAGAGGCTCTGGGTTGAGGTCAGTGATAAAGTAGTCTACAGTACTACAGCCAAGAGATGAGCTGTAGGTGTACCTACCATAGGAGTCCCCTCGAAGCCTACCATTAACTATGTACCTACCCAGCGTGCGACAGAGCTGCAGGAGTTGTGACCCGTTTTTGTTGGTTATGTTGTCATAGTTGTGGGGGGCATATGGGGGAGGGAATGCTGTCACCTGCAGTCAGGTGGGGTCTCTGTCTGTCTGTCTGTCTCTCTGTCTGTCTGTCTGTCTGTCTGTCTGTCTGTCTGTCTGTCTGTCTGTCTGTCTGTCTGTCTGTCTGTCTGTCTGTCTGTCTGTCTGTCTGTCTCTGTCTCTCTTTCTCTCTCTCTCTTTGTCTCTCTCGTCATCTCCCTCGCTCTCTCTCTCTCTCTTTCTCGTCATCTCGCTCTCTCTCTCTCATCATCTCAATTCAATTCAATTCAAGGGCTTTATTGGCATGGGAAACATGTGGTAACATTGCCAAAGCAAGTGAGGTAGATACTATATCAAGTGAATATATAAAGTGAAATAAACAATAAAAATTAACAGTAAACATTACACAGACAGAAGTTTCAAAACAATAAAGACATTACAAATGTCATATTATATATATATATATATACAGTGTTTTAACATCTCTCTCTCTCTCTCTCGTCATATTTCTCTCTCTCTCTCTCTCTGTCTCTCATTACATTTTGTGATTATAGGAGAAACATCTATATATGAATGCCAGTTTGTGAGTGCATCATCTTGCAGCTCAGCAGAGGCTGATCCCTAAAATAACTGTGATTGAAATTGAAAAGAACCAGAGACCAATTGACCAAAGCATAAACTGCTGTTGAGTTAGTACACTCCTTTTAAGCTACTGAACTGTAGAGCAGAGCGGTTTAAAAGTAATCACAGCTACTTTAAACTTCAAGCATCCTGGTTTGTAACGCATTAAAGAAACCATTCAAATGGGTATCAAGAGTCTCCTTCTGAAAATAAGGTTAAACTGCATCGTGTTTCCAGAGTGTATTGGAAAAATAGACAGGCATTTAACCCTTTAAGCCTACAATTAAAATTAAAATAACATTCCCATCTAAATGTGTCAATTCCAACTAAAAGATATCAATTGTTTATATTTATTTATATTTATATTGTTTCTCACCGTTGATATCGACCTTCCAGTGTGGAAGAGCGGTGTTTGTCAGAGACATCCCGAAAAAAAAAAATTGTTCTTCTCACGGAAATGTCTGAAGCGTTTGGCCTACAAAAAATATTATGACTCTGTGGAAAAGATGAGACTCTCACGAACACGATGGAGACTCTCACAACACGTCTTACAGCGGTGCAGCCTCTTCTGCCAAATTCTGTCTGTAGCGTCCGTATGGTTTGGGCTACAAGATTCATCTGAAGGTCCCGGTACCAGTAAAAAATAATGCATTCAAGTATATATGGAGATAGTTTAGTGCCTTAAATAAGGGCCTTAAATAAGGGGTTCTTACTTCTATCTCTCAGGTATAGAACACTTCATGACAAATGTCCTTTTAATTTTTGGGACTATCTGTTGTTCCATGTAGTGGATCTGTTTATTCAATGGGTTTCAGTGGGCTAATAGTAGTAAGGAATATCTGTTATTCAATGTGTTTCTATGGGCTAATAGCAGTAAGGACTATCTGTTATTCAATGTGTTTCTATGGGCTAATAGCAGTAAGGACTATCTGTTATTCAATGTGTTTCTATTGGCTAATAGCAGTAAGGACTATCTGTTATTCAATGTGTTTCTATGGGCTAATAGCAGTAAGGACTATCTGTTATTCAATGTGTTTCTATTGGCTAATAGCAGTAAGGACTATCTGTTATTCAATGTGTTTCTATGGGCTAATAGCAGTAAGGACTATCTGTTATTCAATGTGTTTCTATGGGCTAATAGCAGTAAGGACTATCTGTTATTCAATGTGTTTCTATTGGCTAATAGCAGTAAGGACTATCTGTTATTCAATGTGTTTCTATTGGCTAATAGCAGTAAGGACTACTATACACCAGCTCTGTCAGGAGGAATGGTCCAAAATTCACACAACTTATTGTGTGAAGGCTACCCGAAACGTTTGACCCAAGTTAAACAATTTAAAGGCAATGCTACCAAATACTAATTGAGTGAATGTAAACTTCTGACCCACTGGGAATGTGATGAAATAAATAACATCTGAAATAAAGAATTCTCTCTAGTATTATTCTGACATTTCACATTCTTAAATTAAAGTGGTGATCCTAACTGACCTAAGACAGGGAATTTTTACTCTGATAAAATGTCAGGAATTGTGAAAAACTGAGTTGGAATGTATTTGGCTAAGGTGTATGTAAACTTCTGACTTCAACTGTGTATATATATATATATATATAAGCGAGAGAGAGAGAGTTTTTGTAAAACCTATATTTTATACTCATTAACACAAATAATGTGCCTTTTCAGAAATTAAACAAATGTGTCACACTTAAATTAAATTAAAAATTTGAATAAAAAAATATAATAATTGACATTAAAAAAGCATTTACATTAAACTTATTTAATCAACAAAAAATAGTTCCCTTCCTCCATAAAACATTCTGCTCCTTCCTAAGCCCACTTCTCCTCAAACAATGACCAATCCCTTAAAAACACTTCTTACATCCTGCCTGTATCCCGTGTCTATCTCATGCTTCCTACTCAGACAAATTGACATCTTAGCTTGTCCCAAAATAACATTTAACAGTTGGCATTTTCTTTTCTTTTCTGTTGCTTACTATATTGAAACACCAAAATATAAACAGTGTTATTGAAAATCTCCCCTACAGCGTTTAATAAAAGACTCTAGTATTTCAAAGAGAGGCTTTATTCTCTCACACTCCATAAAACAGTGAAAAATGTTTCTCTTATATTACATAAAGGACATCCATCTCCAACATCTGAGTTAATGACAGAAAGAAAAGCATTAACTGCAATGAAGCCATGTATCACCCTCCATTACATTTCACCAGTACCCTTTTGTAACAGTGGCTTGTCAAGTGCTCTCCATGCTGGCTTTACCTTGTCATCAAGGCCCAGTTTTACCCTCCAAGCAGTGCCTTATCTATTTTTCAATGTATCTTTTATTCAAAAACCTTGACACACCCCCTATACAAATCCTTCCCATTCACCTTATCCAGACTCACCTCTTCCAACCCTCTCAAATCCAGTAATAAAACATTTTCTTTCTGACTCTGAGATATTGGGTTTAATCCCTAGTCTTGGAAATGGGATGTTTTCATCTTGTAACCTTTTTCTTTGTCTGTTGAGCATAATCCCCTCTTCTGCTGACAGAGTCTTCCTGCAGCTTCCCAGCAGTTGTCTGACAATCCTTTCCGACCTCACTTCCAAATGTTCAGCCACCCATCCTTCATCCATTAAGCTGGGCCCAGCCGTGGCCATGAACTGTTTTAGGGTGATGATGTTGCCCTTCGCCGGAATCTTGGAGAAATGCGGAACAGCTGCAGTTGTAGAATCCAGTCTTGCCCCATACACCAGAGGTTCCTCTAGCAGCCAATGCATTGACTCCGTTATAGTGCTTCTGGACACCTTCATTATACTCCAAACCCTAAGAAGGTCTCTATAAAACAGAGGTATTCCCATCCCTAGAAATCTGGCTTCTATCAACCAAAAATAAAGCCTTCTTTAAACCTGATCCCCCTACCTGCTGTAATACCAGACCTGCCACCCCTCTCCAAACCACATTTTCTGGTCCATAAAGTAACCTTTGAATAAACTGAAACCGGAAAGCAGCAGCCCTACTAGCAGCCCTACTAGCAAGATGTACAAGTCCTTGTCCCCCCTCCTCTTTTGACAAATACAAAACACTTTGTGGAACCCAATAATATTTATCCCAAAATAAATCTAAATAAATCTAAAATAATCACCTGTATCTTAGCCAGAAGGCCAGACGGTGTCTTTAACATGACAACCAATGTCACAGTTCAGAGGCAACCACATTGCTAACAATAACAGTGCGCCCCCTATATGACATACGAGATAACAACCCCATCTCCTCATCCTCCCTTCCACCATTTCAACCACCTCATTCTAATTCTTTTCCATAGTCCCCTTGTCCTCACTACGCACCACTCTCCCCTGTACACTCCAATATACTTTAAACCTCCCTTACACCATTCCAGCCCCCCCTGGCAAAGACATGATCCCTCCAGACCATTTCCCAATCTGTAAAGCACAACTTCTTCCCAATTTACCGTTGCAGCGGTAAACCGATCAACCATGAGACTCAAACTGTCCACCTCCTTTTTCACTAAAAGAACTACATCATCAGCATAGGCTGAGAAGAATATCCTCTGAAAGGTACACTTCTATGCGACATCTAATGCTATTTAGTAGTGCCTCTAAAGCGTATAACATTCCTGACAACGAACACCCCTGCCTAGTTCCTCTACACACTTTAATAAAAAGAAACACTCATGCCACTGTTAACTTTTAATACACTTTCAACGTCAACATATATCATCACCCTGATCACGGCAATAAAACCAGAGCTGAAACCAAAAGCCTCAAAAGGTGCACCATAAGTATTGACGTTCAACTGCCTTTTCCTGATCAATTGAATTTATGTCACGACTTCCGCAGAAGTTGGTTCCTCTCATTGTTCGGGCGGCGTTCGGCGGGCGGCGTTCGGCGTTCGTCGTCACTGGCTTTTTAGCTGCCACCGATCTACGTTTCTTTTCCCATTTGTTTTGTCTTGATTGGACACACCTGGTTTCCATTACATGATAATTATCTCCCTATTTAACCCTCTGGTTCCCATGATGTTTTGTGCATGATTGTTCCATGTTTAGTGTTAGTCTTCTGTTTTATGGTGTGTTTTCCCTGAGTGGAATTTATGGTTGTTTATTTTTCGAGTAAAGTACTTTATTTTACTCAGTTCCGTGTCCTGCGCCTGACTCCGTCCTCACCTCTGCACACTGACACTTGACAATTTAGACCAGCATCCAACCTAATAGCCCTAGAGACGTCCAAAAAAAATCAGGAGTCAGGGAAATGTTATCCCCTATCTGCCAGCCAGGAACACAGTAGGACTGGTCCGTGTGTATGATTTGCCACATCACCTCCCTCAACCTGTTGGACAATGTCTTGAACAGAATCTTATAATCAGTACACAGTAAGGCCACCGGCCTCCAATTCTTCACCTCCCTAGGGTCACCCTTTTTTGGCAGTAGGGTGAGGACAGCCCTTCTGCAGCTTATCAGTAGTAACCCTCCGGTCAAACTATCATTAACTACTGCTAACCAATCCTCTCCCAACATAGCCCAAAAATACTTTTAAAAAAGTCAACGGGAAGCCCATCAGTGCCCGGTGACCTTCCATTGTCCATGCCTTTTAATGCAGTGTACAGCTCCTGCAAAGACAATGGTTGCTCTAGTTCAACCTGAGCTTCTGCAGCCACCTGTGGGAGCCCATCAAAGAACTGCTGTGTCACTGTTACATCCTCTTCGTACTCAAAGCTCAGCATAGAACTATACTGTCCTCTTCCTAATTCCACTGGTAGAGCTCAGCATATAAATCTACTGTCCTCTAACAAATTCCACTTGTAGAGCTCAGCATAGAACTCTACTGTCCTCTTTCAAATTCCACGTGTAGAGCTCAGCATAGAACTATACTGTCCTCTTTCTAATTCCACGTGTAGAGCTCAGCATAGAACTCTACTGTCCTCTTTCTAATTCCACTGGTAGAGCTCTGCATATAAATCTACTGTCCTCTTTCAAATTCCACTTGTAGAGCTCAGCATAGAACTCTACTGTCCTCTTTCTAATTCCACGTGTAGAGCTCAGCATAGAACTCTACTGTCCTCTTTCTAATTCCACTGGTAGAACTCAGCATAGAACTCTAGTGTCCTCTTTCTATTTCCACTGGTAGAGCTCAGCATATAACTCTACTGTCCTCTTTCTAATTCCACATGTAGAGCTCAGTATAGAACTCTACTGTCCTCTTTCTAATTCCACATGTAGAGCTCAGCATAGAAGTCTACTGTCCTCTTTCTAATTCCACTGATAGAACTCAGCATAGAACTATACTGTACTCTTTCTAATTCCACATGTAGAGCTCAGTATAGAACTCTACTGTCCTCTTTCTAATTCCACATGTAGAGCTCAGCATAGAACTCTACTGTCCTCTTTCTAATTCCACGTGTAGAGCTCAGCATAGAACTCTACTGTCCTCTTTCTAATTCCACTGATAGAACTCAGCACAGAACTATACTGTCCTCTTTCTAATTCCACATGTAGAGCTCAGTATATAACTTTACTGTCCTCTTTCTAATTCCACATGTAGAGCTCAGTATAGAACTCTACTGTCCTCTTTCTAATTCCACATGTAGAGCTCAGCATAGAACTATACTTTCCTCTTACTAATTCCACATGTAGAGCTCAGCATCGAACTCTACTGTCCTCTTTCTAATTCCACTGATAGAGCTCAGCATAGAACTCTACTGTCCTCTTTCTAATTCCACTGGTAGAGCTCAGCATATAAATCTACTGTCGTCTTTCAAATTCCACTTGTAGAGCTCAGCATAGAACTCTACTGTCCTCTTTCTAATTCCACGTGTAGAGCTCAGCATAGAACTCTACTGTCCTCTTTCTAATTCCACGTGTAGAGCTCAGCATAGAACTCTACTGTCCTCTTTCTAATTCCACTGGTAGAGCTCTGCATATAAATCTACTGTCCTCTTTCAAATTCCACTTGTAGAGCTCAGCATAGAACTCTACTGTCCTCTTTCTAATTCCACGTGTAGAGCTCAGCATAGAACTCTACTGTCCTCTTTCTAATTCCACTGGTAGAACTCAGCATAGAACTCTAGTGTCCTCTTTCTAATTCCACTGGTAGAGCTCAGCATATAACTCTACTGTCCTCTTTCTAATTCCACATGTAGAGCTCAGTATAGAACTCTACTGTCCTCTTTCTAATTCCACATGTAGAGCTCAGCATAGAAGTCTACTGTCCTCTTTCTAATTCCACTGATAGAACTCAGCATAGAACTATACTGTACTCTTTCTAATTCCACATGTAGAGCTCAGTATAGAACTCTACTGTCCTCTTTCTAATTCCACATGTAGAGCTCAGCATAGAACTCTACTGTCCTCTTTCTAATTCCACGTGTAGAGCTCAGCATAGAACTCTACTGTCCTCTTTCTAATTCCACTGATAGAACTCAGCACAGAACTATACTGTCCTCTTTCTAATTCCACATGTAGAGCTCAGTATATAACTTTACTGTCCTCTTTCTAATTCCACATGTAGAGCTCAGTATAGAACTCTACTGTCCTCTTTCTAATTCCACATGTAGAGCTCAGCATAGAACTATACTTTCCTCTTACTAATTCCACATGTAGAGCTCAGCATCGAACTCTACTGTCCTCTTTCTAATTCCACTGATAGAGCTCAGCATAGAACTCTACTGTCCTCTTTCTAATTCCACTGGTAGAGCTCAGCATATAAATCTACTGTCGTCTTTCAAATTCCACTTGTAGAGCTCAGCATAGAACTCTACTGTCCTCTTTCTAATTCCACGTGTAGAGCTCAGCATAGAACTCTACTGTCCTCTTTCTAATTCCACTGGTAGAACTCAGCATAGAACTCTAGTGTCCTCTTTCTAATTCCACTGGTAGAGCTCAGCATATAACTCTACTGTCCTCTTTCTAATTCCACATGTAGAGCTCAGAATAGAACTCTACTGTCCTCTTTCTAATTCCACATGTAGAGCTCAGCATAGAAGTCTACTGTCCTCTTTCTAATTCCACTGATAGAACTCAGCATAGAACTATACTGTCCTCTTTCTAATTCCACATGTAGAGCTCAGTATAGAACTCTACTGTCCTCTTTCTAATTCCACATGTAGAGCTCAGCATAGAACTCTACTGTCCTCTTTCTAATTCCACGTGTAGAGCTCAGCATAGAACTCTACTGTCCTCTTTCTAATTCCACTGGTAGAGCTCAGCATAGAACTCTACTGTCCTCTTTCTAATTCCACATGTAGAGCTCAGCATAGAACTCTACTGTCCTCTTTCTAATTCCACTGATAGAACTCAGCATAGAACTATACTCTCTTTCTAATTCCACATGTAGAGCTCAGGATATAACTCTACTGTCCTCTTTCTAATTCCACATGTAGAGCTCAGTATAGAACTCTACTGTCCTCTTTCTAATTCCACATGTAGAGCTCAGCATAGAACTATACTGTCCTCTTTCTAATTCCACATGTAGAGCTCAGCATCAAACTCTACTGTCCTCTTTCTAATTCCACTGATAGAGCTCAGCATAGAACTCTACTGTCCTCTTTCTAATTCCACTGGTAGAGCTCAGCATATAAATCTACTGTCCTCTAACAAATTCCACTTGTAGAGCTCAGCATAGAACTCTACTGTCCTCTTTCAAATTCCACGTGTAGAGCTCAGCATAGAACTCTACTGTCCTCTTTCTAATTCCACGTGTAGAGCTCAGCATAGAACTCTACTGTCCTCTTTCTAATTCCACTGGTAGAGCTCAGCATATAAATCTACTGTCCTCTTTCAAATTCCACTTGTAGAGCTCAGCATAGAACTCTACTGTCCTCTTTCTAATTCCACGTGTAGTGCTCAGCATAGAACTCTACTGTCCTCTTTCTAATTCCACTGGTAGAACTCAGCATAGAACTCTAGTGTCATCTTTCTAATTCCACTGGTAGAGCTCAGCATATAACTCTACTGTCCTCTTTCTAATTCCACATGTAGAGCTCAGAATAGAACTCTACTGTCCTCTTTCTAATTCCACATGTAGAGCTCAGCATAGAACTCTACTGTCCTCTTTCTAATTCCACTGATAGAACTCAGCATAGAACTATACTGTCCTCTTTCTAATTCCACATGTAGAGCTCAGTATAGAACTCTGCTGTCCTCTTTCTAATTCCACATGTAGAGCTCAGCATAGAACTATACTGTCCTCTTTCTAATTCCACGTGTAGAGCTCAGCATAGAACTCTACTGTCCTCTTTCTAATTCCACATGTAGAGCTCAGCATAGAACTCTACTGTCCTCTTTCTAATTCCACTGATAGAACTCAGCATAGAACTATACTCTCTTTCTAATTCCACATGTAGAGCTCAGTATATAACTCTACTGTCCTCTTTCTAATTCCACATGTAGAGCTCAGTATAGAACTCTACTGTCCTCTTTCTAATTCCACATGTAGAGCTCAGCATCGAACTCTACTGTCCTCTTTCTAATTCCACTGATAGAGCTCAGCATAGAACTCTACTGTCCTCTTTCTAATTCCACTGGTAGAGCTCAGCATATAAATCTACTGTCCTCTAACAAATTCCACTTGTAGAGCTCAGCATAGAACTCTACTGTCCTCTTTCAAATTCCACGTGTAGAGCTCAGCATAGAACTCTACTGTCCTCTTTCTAATTCCACGTGTAGAGCTCAGCATAGAACTCTACTGTCCTCTTTCTAATTCCACTGGTAGAGCTCAGCATATAAATCTACTGTCCTCTTTCAAATTCCACTTGTAGAGCTCAGCATAGAACTCTACTGTCCTCTTTCTAATTCCACGTGTAGAGCTCAGCATAGAACTCTACTGTCCTCTTTCTAATTCCACTGGTAGAACTCAGCATAGAACTCTAGTGTCCTCTTTCTAATTCCACTGGTAGAGCTCAGCATATAACTCTACTGTCCTCTTTCTAATTCCACATGTAGAGCTCAGAATAGAACTCTACTGTCCTCTTTCTAATTCCACATGTAGAGCTCAGCATAGAACTCTACTGTCCTCTTTCTAATTCCACTGATAGAACTCAGCATAGAACTATACTGTCCTCTTTCTAATTCCACATGTAGAGCTCAGTATAGAACTCTACTGTCCTCTTTCTAATTCCACATGTAGAGCTCAGCATAGAACTATACTGTCCTCTTTCTAATTCCACGTGTAGAGCTCAGCATAGAACTCTACTGTCCTCTTTCTAATTCCACTGGTAGAGCTCAGCATATAACTCTACTGTCCTCTTTCTAATTCCACATGTAGAGCTCAGCATAGAACTCTACTGTCCTCTTTCTAATTCCACTGATAGAACTCAGCATAGAACTATACTGTCCTCTTTCTAATTCCACATGTAGAGCTCAGTATATAACTCTACTGTCCTCTTTCTAATTCCACATGTAGAGGTCAGTATAGAACTCTACTGTCCTCTTTCTAATTCCACGTGTAGAGCTCAGCATAGAACTCTACTGTCCTCTTTCTAATTACACTGGTAGAGCTCTGCATATAAATCTACTGTCCTCTTTCAAATTCCACTTGTAGAGCTCAGCATAGAACTCTACTGTCCTCTTTCTAATTCCACGTGTAGAGCTCAGCATAGAACTCTACTGTCCTCTTTCTAATTCCACTGGTAGAACTCAGCATAGAACTCTAGTGTCCTCTTTCTAATTCCACTGGTAGAGCTCAGCATATAACTCTACTGTCCTCTTTCTAATTCCACATGTAGAGCTCAGAATAGAACTCTACTGTCCTCTTTCTAATTCCACATGTAGAGCTCAGCATAGAAGTCTACTGTCCTCTTTCTAATTCCACTGATAGAACTCAGCATAGAACTATACTGTACTCTTTCTAATTCCACATGTAGAGCTCAGTATAGAACTCTACTGTCCTCTTTCTAATTCCACATGTAGAGCTCAGCATAGAACTCTACTGTCCTCTTTCTAATTCCACGTGTAGAGCTCAGCAAAGAACTCTACTGTCCTCTTTCTAATTCCACTGGTAGAGCTCAGCATATAACTCTACTGTCCTCTTTCTAATTCCACATGTAGAGCTCAGCATAGAACTCTACTGTCCTCTTTCTAATTCCACTGATAGAACTCAGCACAGAACTATACTGTCCTCTTTCTAATTCCACATGTAGAGCTCAGTATATAACTTTACTGTCCTCTTTCTAATTCCACATGTAGAGCTCAGTATAGAACTCTACTGTCCTCTTTCTAATTCCACATGTAGAGCTCAGCATAGAACTATACTTTCCTCTTTCTAATTCCACATGTAGAGCTCAGCATCGAACTCTACTGTCCTCTTTCTAATTCCACTGATAGAGCTCAGCATAGAACTCTACTGTCCTCTTTCTAATTCCACTGGTAGAGCTCAGCATATAAATCTACTGTCCTCTAACAAATTCCACTTGTAGAGCTCAGCATAGAACTCTACTGTCCTCTTTCAAATTCCACGTGTAGAGCTCAGCATAGAACTCTACTGTCCTCTTTCTAATTCCACGTGTAGAGCTCAGCATAGAACTCTACTGTCCTCTTTCTAATTCCACTGGTAGAGCTCAGCATACAAATCTACTGTCCTCTTTCAAATTCCACTTGTAGAGCTCAGCATAGAACTCTACTGTCCTCTTTCTAATTCCACGTGTAGAGCTCAGCATAGAACTCTACTGTCCTCTTTCTAATTCCACTGGTAGAACTCAGCATAGAACTCTAGTGTCCTCTTTCTAATTCCACTGGTAGAGCTCAGCATATAACTCTACTGTCCTCTTTCTAATTCCACATGTAGAGCTCAGAATAGAACTCTACTGTCCTCTTTCTAATTCCACATGTAGAGCTCAGCATAGAACTCTACTGTCCTCTTTCTAATTCCACTGATAGAACTCAGCATAGAACTATACTGTCCTCTTTCTAATTCCACATGTAGAGCTCAGTATAGAACTCTACTGTCCTCTTTCTAATTCCACATGTAGAGCTCAGCATAGAACTATACTGTCCTCTTTCTAATTCCACGTGTAGAGCTCAGCATAGAACTCTACTGTCCTCTTTCTAATTCCACTGGTAGAGCTCAGCATATAACTCTACTGTCCTCTTTCTAATTCCACATGTAGAGCTCAGCATAGAACTCTACTGTCCTCTTTCTAATTCCACTGATAGAACTCAGCATAGAACTATACTGTCCTCTTTCTAATTCCACATGTAGAGCTCAGTATATAACTCTACTGTCCTCTTTCTAATTCCACATGTAGAGCTCAGTATAGAACTCTACTGTCCTCTTTCTAATTCCACATGTAGAGCTCAGCATAGAACTCTACTGTCCTCTTTCTAATTCCACATGTGGAGCTCAGCATCGAACTCTACTGTCCACTTTCTAATTCCACTGATAGAGCTCAGCATAGAACTCTACTGTCCTCTTTCTTTCGTTCTGCCTTGTTCAGGGGCAGAACAACAGACATGTACCTTGTCAGCTTGGGGATTTGAACTTGCAACCTTTCGATTACTAGCCCAACGCACTAGTCTACCCTGCTGCTGTTCTACAGCATTAATGTAAACCACCTCTGTTATTAAACAATGATCAGAAAATCCCGCTGGGGATATCACACTTGATTTACAGACCTGAGATTGACGCTCAAAACAATGAAACCTGTCTAACCTGGCCAGAGAGATCGTGTTCTCTCTCACTTGGGCCCATGTGTACTGTCTCCTGCTTCCATTTCGGCACCGCCAAATATCACATAGTTCATAGGTTACAATAAGGTGTTTTCTTTTTTAAGTAATTGAGGCCATATGAGGTTCTTTGTGGTTTCTATCAAAATCCCTGACTGTACCGATAAAATCCTAAGCAAGAAATAAATAATCGTCATTGTTACATTTCTCAATGGTATTTGATAATGTCTCTATAAAACATCCCCTCTCGACTGCCACTACTGGGGCATATACATTTATTAAACACATATGTCTTCATATCTCACTCTAACGTTTAACAACCTCCCCTCAACGACCTCTTCAGCCTCATATGACAAAGACTAAAAACCTTTTGAGAAAAGGATGGCCACACACCCACTTCTTTAGTTTTTGTGACTACCCCCCACTCTGTCCTTTTGCCACATAACTTAATTTTTAATATTACTATGCGTTTTCTGTAGAAAACGTATGTTACGTCCCTTTCCCTTCATTAACTCAAACTCCACAGCTCTGTTTTTAACGTCTCTCGCCCCATTTACGTTTAAAGAAGAAATCTTACAACTGGTCATGGCTGGGGGCAAGAAATACAGAGTAAGAGACAGAAAGCACATCTCTTTACAGAGTTAAGGCTGAACTCTTTATATATTTTATACACATAATCACATGGTATGCTTTAGTAATACACATCTCTTTACAGAGTTAAGACTGAACTCTTTCAGTTCCTTTAGAATTTAAATCACTTGTCACTCTCGTAACAACTTTATTGAGTCTAGCGATTTCAGGACTTGTCAAACCTCCCCCCCGTTATTTCTGACATCAAAACCTTTGCTGATTCAATAAACAAATCACTTTCAGGAAGAAAAAAAATCTGTGACATCATAATCCTGCATATATTTCCTCCCTTTAGTAAATCTTGGAAATGAACATACCTTCTCAATCCCATACCTCCCTTCCACCCCATTTCTCTCACTATTTTGTGGCGATGCGTCAGATGACTCATTCTCCCTTCCTAGAGGAAAACTCCACCGTCTCTACTTCCTGTTTATCCTCAACGGATTTATCATCTCAACCTTCCTCTTAGAATTAGAACCTTCATCACCCCTTAAATTCTTCCTCTTAATCATCGGTACTTTAAAATACATTTGTTTCATTTTCCATTGTTTCAATCTCCTCTTGAACTCCACTTTAATATTCCAGCACCGACTCAGTGAACCCAGTCGCAGTCTCACCGGCTATTTCTCCTCCTCTTTGCTCTGATCAATTTCCCCACCTACCGTCCTTTCCTACTTTTCCAACCACCCTCTCTGCCCACCCTCTCCCTTCCCCTACCCCCTTAACACGTTCATCCCTTCGCGGTGGTGCATTAGCTACCGGGCTCTGAGCGTTCGTTCTCGGGACAATAACGTTCCAAATGCTTCTCTCTTCCATAACCAAGGCATTTAATTGATTCAGTGGAAGCATAGAACACATAATGAAATCCGTCAATCTTAAAATCCGTCAACTGAACGCTAAATTCTGTCCGTCAGTATCCTTCTTTAAAATCATGTGCACCTGTCTCCTAGGAGATACGACATGTTTCAGCAAAGGAGATTTACATCCCCAAAAAAATAAAAAATAAATATTGTAGAAACAAGTTGTCCATGAGGAGATAACTCTCACTCCAATACTTCATCTCTAACAAACGGTGACACATTAGAAAGTAAAACTTTCTTCCCCGGATTCACAAGAGGAAATACCGACGTCTGTGTCTCCCCGCAACACAACTCTCAACTATCGTATTCACCTTTTCAATAGAATCTAAGAATGCCACTACTCCTTGAGGATTGTATGCTATCACACCCAATGATAACTGCTGAGCTACATTCTTCCATTGAACACTCTGCCGCAGCCGGAATATTTACTCCATGCCGCCAACTAAGTTTTTCAAACCGCAACCCTCCGCGAGCGGCCTTGGCAACCAGCCCCAAATGCTGGTTGAGCCCTCGAGGAAAACAACGTGAACCATCACACCACCTTATATGTGCTTAGTGACAGTGAGACAATATAACCTTACAACAACTCAACGATATAGATATAGATATAGATATATATATCTATATATATCTATATATATATATATATATATATATATATATATATACACACACACACACACACATATATACATACATACATACACACACACACTGAATACAAAGAAACCAAATAGAGTTGGCTCAGTCGCTCCCACAATCACTCCTGCTTCCCAACTCACTCCCAGCATGCACTCCGAGAGAGAGAGAAATAGAGAGAAAGGATAGAGGGAGGCCAAGGAAATGCGGGTGTGGGTGAGGAGGACCGAGGACACACTGTCCCCCGGTGTGGGTGAGGAGGACCGAGGACACACTGTCCCCCGGTGTGGGTGAGGAGGACCGAGGACACACTGTCCCCCGGTGTGGGTGAGGAGGACCGAGGACACACTGTCCCCCGGTGTGGGTGAGGAGGACCGAGGACACACTGTCCCCTGGTGTGGGTGAGGAGGACCGAGGACACACTGTCCCCCGGTGTGGGTGAGGAGGACCGAGGACACACTGTCCCCCAAACATTTATAAGAGTCACTGATGTGCACTGCCTTGTAATGCCTTCACCACACACACACACACACACACACACACATCACAACAACTCATTTGTTGACCCTAGTGGCATTCCTTAAATAAATCAACATTTCTCAGTTTCTTATTGATGCAGAACACGAATCAGAACACGAATCAGAACACCTGAACACCACAGATACTGAGGCCTCATTCTCCTCCCCGAAGCTCAAATCTGAGCAAATTTAAAAGATGGAAACCAGATTAGTGGACCTCTGTTATTGTATTTTGGTTGTTTTTTGTGTGGACAAAGCGGAGTTGAGGTGTGTCGAGGAGAGCATTGAAAAATACATGTACTGCAGTTCTATCACTTGTGATGTCTCAGGGTTAAAACTGTGGTCTTTGTTTACGGTAACTTCTTATGTCAAACGGACGTGGCAGTTTGGATTACATCTTTAGCACACTGTCATTATTCCTTGAATAGCAAGGGTATGTTGTATCTTTAAAATGTCAGCCAAGGAAAGGCCTTGTAGGAAGTGACATGAAAGGAAGTGACACGTAGGAAGTGACATGACTCTGAATAACTGTCGATGTCATGTACACTTCAGAGCTAGAAGATTTTCCAAACCCATAGACACCTGCCGCAACATAGGTAAGTGAAGTCAAATACTGTAAGCTTCGAACCCTTTGCCATTCTACTCTCAGAAAAGTGTCTAGATTTTCTAAAAGATCTCTACATTATTATCCTCTTTGTGTGGAACGTTAGATTAGAATCTTTGGAATATTTCAAATCTCTTCACGGGGTTCTCTTCACGGGGTTCTGTACACACCAGTACTGACATTTTCACCTGCAATCACACACTCCATGATATGTTAATGTGCTTCCCTGTTTGAAGTTTCATCTTGCAACACCTACAGAGTAGCGTTACGTAAAGAGATCATCTCTTTCCCCTGGAGTGACGGAGCAGGCCGTTCCAGTTCCAAACTCCATTTAAGCCCCATTGATGAATCACCAGCTTAAACGCTGCGTAGCTAGAGCAGTAATCACTTCATAGGAGGGGGAAGTGTGGAGAAACAAAACAATGAGGAAACATGGCAGCTCTGTTCAAAAAACACTGACTGACAGTTTCATGCTTCCCCGTCAGACCCGCGCTATTCTGTCTCTGCGTGAAAAGGAAGTACTTTTCTCAGATGGCGCTGAGCCGTTAAATGGCACAGGAAGTTATGTTCTCTTTTTTTTCCTCTTCTCTCCAACAGCCAGATGCTGTGATCGCCTGAAGACCGTCCGCAATCCTCTACTGCTGTAGTGGGCTCTCGCTCAGTTTCAGTTACAGGGCTTTATTGGGAAACATATGTTCACATTGCCAAAGCAAGTGAAGTAGATAAACAAAAGTGAAATAAACCCCCCAAAATGGTATAACAGTAAACATTACACTCACAAAAGTTCCAAAAGAATAAAGACATTTCAAATGTCACATTATGTGCAACTAGCTAAAGTACAAAAGGGGAAAAATTAACATCAATATGGGTTGTATTTACAATGGTATTTGTTCTTCACTGGTTGCCCTTTTCTTGTGGCAACAGGTCACAAATCTTGCTGCTGTGATGGCACACTGTGGAATTTCACCCAGTAGATATGGGAGTTTATCAATGATTGAGTTTGTTTTCAAATTCTTTGTGGGTCTGTGTAATCTGAGGAAAATATGTGTCTCTAATATGGTCATACATTTGTCAGGAGGTTAGGAAGTGCAGCTCAGTTTCCACCTCATTCTGTGGTAAGTGTGCACATAAGACCTCAAAACCAGAGGAGGCAACATATCCCAAGAACCCCAGCTTCTGCAGCAATCGTCAGGAGGATGCTGGTGCCCTATCCGCCAGACCCACAGAACCAACAGCTCCAAAACCGGAAGTGTGAGTGATCTATTACCTTGGCCAGCTCTAACTATATACAGTAAGGGAAAAAAGTATTTGATCCCCTGATTTTGTACGTTTGCCCACTGACAAAGAAATGATCAGTCTATAATTTATTGGTAGGTTTATTTGAACAGTGAGATACAGAATAACAACAACAAAAAATCCAGAAAAACACATGTCAAAAATGTTATAAATTGATTTGCATTTTAATGAGGGAAATAAGTATTTGACCCCTCTGCAAAACATGACTCAGTACTTGGTGACAAAACCCTTGTTGGCAATCACTGAGGTCAGACGTTTCTTGTATTTGGCCACCAGGTTTGCACACATTTCAGGAGGGATTTTGTCCCACTCCTCTTTGCAGATCTTCTCCAAGTCATTAAGTTTGAGGCTGATGTTTGGCAACTCGAACCTTCAGCTCCCTCCACAGATTTTCTATGGGATTAAGTTCTGGAGACTGGCTAGCCCACTCCAGGACCTTAATGTGCTTCTTCTTGAGCCACTCCTTTGTTGCCTTGGCCGTGTGTTTTGGGTCATTGTCATGCTGGAATACCCATCCACAACCCATTTTCAATGCCCTGGCTGAGGGAAGGAGGTTCTCACCCAAGATTTGACGGTACATGGCCCCTTCCATCGTCCCTTTGATGCGGTGAAGTTGTCCTGTCCCCTTAGCAGAAAAACACCCTCAAAGCATAATGTTTCCACCTCCATGTTTGACGGTGGGGATGGTGTTCTAAAGGTAATAGGCAGCATTCCTCCTCCTCCAAACGTGGCAAGTTGAGATGATACCAAAGAGCTCCATTTTGGTCTCATCTGACCATAACACTTTCACCCAGTTGTCCTCTGAATCATTCAGATGTTCATTGGCAAACTTCAGACGGGCATGTACATGTGCTTTCTTGAGCAGGGGGACCTTGCGGGTGCTGCAGTATTTCAGTCCTTCATGGCGTAGTGTGGAGTTCGCTAGCGGAACCCCTCGCCAACAGCTAATGAAATTGCAGGGCGTCAAATTCAATCAACGGAAATTTCATAATTAAATTTTCTCAAACATACAAGTATTAGGCACCATTTTAAAGATAACATTCTCGTGAATCCAACCACAGTGTCCGATTTCAAAAAAGTTTTTCGCGAAAGCAGAACATATGTTAGGTCAGCAACTAGTCACAGAAAGCATACAGCGATTTTACAACCAAAGAGAAGAGTCACAAAAATCTGAAATATTGATAAAATGAATCACTAACCTTTGATATTCTTCATCAGATGACACTCCCGGGACAACATGTGACACAATACATGTATGTTTTGTTCAATCAAGTTCATATATTTATATCCAAAAACCTCAGTTCACATTTGGCTTTGCCTCCAAAACATCCTGTGAATTTGCACAGAGCCACATCAATTTATAGAAATACTCATAATAAACATTAATAAAAAGTGCAAGTGTTATTCACAGATTTAAAGATATACTTCTCCTTAACCCCATAGGGCGTCACACAAACCGTGTCGTCTGGGTTTGGTCGAGGTAGGCCCCATTAACTTGTCTAGTTAAATAAAGGTTATTTAAATAAAAAATACCAAGCCTCAGGGACATGTACTAGTCTATTGCAACCTACATGCCAGAACTGGACAAGAACCTGATACCCTCAGCACACAGGGGGACAAAGGGGGACAAACTCCTACCTGGATGTGACAGCATTCCCTCCCCCATATTCCACCCTATGCAGAACTTACACAACTTACACAACATACCCAACAAAAACAGGTCTCAACTCCTGCAGCTCAGTCGCACGCTGGGTCTGTACATAGTCAATGGTAGGCTTTGAGGGGACTCCTATGGTAGATACACCTATAGCTCATCTCTTGACCTCAACCCAGAGTCTTTCAGAGCGTTCAGTCAGCCCACTGACACCCCAATCAGATCAGAGTCTGCTTGAACGGAGCAATACTCAAGCATGAGGCATCAAAGCCAAAGGAACTGAATAATATTAAGAAATGCTATAGATGGAAAGTAGTGTGGAAACCTACAAAAAAAACAACTTAGACAACTTCCTGGACACAACTTTTCACTGTAATAGCGAAGGTGTAAACTTGCCAATAGAAAACCTAAACAGTATATTTCCCTATCAAATCTAGAAATCTCAAGCAAACAACCAAAGAAAATGAACAACATTGACAAATGGTTTGATGAAGAATGCTAAAACAAAAGAATTTGAGAAATCAATCCAAACAAAAACACAGAGACGCAGAAAACCTGAGCCTACGTTTTCACTATGGTGACTCACTAAAACTATACAGAAATACACTACGTGAAAAGAAAGAACAGCTCGTCAGAAATCAGCTCAATGTGATTGAAGAATCCATAGGCTCTAACCACTTCTGGGAAATTTGGAAAACACTAAACAACACGAAGAGTATTGGTATGGGGATGTATGGATAAACCAATTCTCCAATCTTTTTGGGCCTATATCATAGAACAAACAGCAAAAACATACAGTATACATGATCAAATACAAATCTTAGAATCAACTATTAAAGACTACCAGAACCCACTGCATTCTCCAATTACATTGATTGAGCTACAGAACAAAATACATACCCTTCAACCCAAAAAGGCCTGTGGTGTTGATGGTATCCTCAATGAAATTATAAAATATACAGAACACAAATTCCAATTGGCTATACTTAAACTCTTTAACATCAACCTCAGCTCTTGTAAGAACATTTATTCGACAACAGACATGAAATAGGACAGGAACAGCGTCTGGACAGGGCACAGAATAACAACTTCAATGCACACACAGGGAACAACCGACAATTATATACGGGGAAATCAACAAAGGGAAGGAGTCCAGGTGCATCTAATGAGCTCCGCTGCGCGTAATGATGGTGACAACCTGGCGCCCTCGAGCGCCGGAGAGGGAGAGCGGGAGTGACAGCTCTGGCATCTTCCCCAATATTTGGAACAAAGGACTGATCACCCCAATCCACAAAAGTGGAGACACATTTGATTCTAATAACTAGCGTGGGATATGCATCAACAGCAACCTTGGGAAAATACTCTGCATTATCATTAACAGCAGACTAGTACATTTCCTCAGTGAAAACAATGTACTGAGCAAATGTCAAATTGGCTTTTATCCAAATTATCGTTCAAAAAAACACATTCAACCTACACACCCTAATTGACAAAGAAACAAACCAAAACAAAGGCAAAGTTTTTTCATGCTTTGTTGATTTCAAAAAAGCTTTTAATAAGCTTTAGCCCCACCCATCTCGTATTCCACTTGAAGCTCTGCCCGGTGATTTGTTTACCCATGGATAACATGAAAACAGACTAACCAGCTCATTGCGCTTTTTTTGCGGACATTTACTGACACCGGCCATATTCAATGGGTGCTAGCTAGCTTGCTAACAGTACACTTTAGCTTAAGACATACAGCTAGCTAGCTAGGTAAACAATGTTTAAGATCACACACGTCACATAACGTTAGCTGACGAGCCAGCCAAAAATGAACAAAGTGCCAACAATGCCTAACATTAGACTCTAACTAGAAAAGCAAACAAAAAAAACAACAACCTCTGCCCGGCATCCAGCCAGCTAACGTTAGCTAGCTAGCTAGCTAACAGTACACTTTAGCTTAAGACATAAAGCTAGGTAGCTAGGTAAACAATGTTTAAGATCACACACGTCACATAACGTTAGCTAATAAGCCAGCCAGTTAACATTAGCTAGTTAAACAACAATGAACAAAGTGCCATCAATGCCTAACATTAGGCTCTAACTAGAAAAGCAAACAGCTCTGGGAAACAAATAATAACGTCAGCTAGGGAGACAGCCAGCTAACGTTAGCTAGCTATCTAACAGTGCAATTTGGCTTAAGAAATAGCTAGCCAGCTAGGTAAACAATGAACCTAGCTAGGTAACAACATTTAAGATCACACACGTCACGTAACGTTAGCTAACGAGCCAGCCAGCTAATGTTAGCTAGTTAAACAACAATAAACAACGTGCCAACAATGCCACAGTGCTGGGATGTTTGAATCCTGGCTCCACTGTACCCGTACCCAACCATACCCCTGTCCATACATTATGCCCTGAATCTATTCTACCACGCCTAGAAATCTGCTCCTTTTATTCTCTGTACCCAACGCACTAGACGACCAGTTTTGATAGCCTTTAGCCGTACCCTCTTCCTGCTCCTCCTCTGTTCCTCGGGTGATGTGGAAGTTAACCCTGTGTCCCCAGGCGGTCTCATTTGTTGACATCTGTATCCGTAAAAGCCTTGGTTTCATGCATATTAACATCAGAAGCCTCCTCCCTGCTTCAGCACACTCCGCCAACCCTGATGTCCTTGCCAAGTCTGAATCCTGGCTTAGGAAGGCCACCAAAAATTCTGAGATTTCCATACCCAACTACAACATTTACCGTCAAGATAGAACTGCCAAAGGGGGGGGTGCAATCTACTCCAGAGATTGCCAGAACTTTGCAGGCTTACTTTCCAGGTCTGTGCCCAAACAGTTCAAGCTTCTAATTTAAAAAAAAGTAATCTTTCCAGAATTAAGTCTCTCACTGTTGCCATCTGTAACAGACCCCCCTCAGCTTCCAGCTGTTCCCTGGACACCATATGTTAATTGATTGCCCCCATCTATCTTCAGAGTTCGTTCTGTTAGGTGACCTAAACTGAGATATGCTTAACACCCCGGTGTAACAGTGTAGCTTTCATCTGTCCCCTCGCCCCTACCCAGGCTCGAACCAAGGACCCTCTGCACACATAGACAACTGACACCCACGAAGCATCATTACCAATCGCTCCACAAAAGCCATGGCCCTTGAGAGGAAAAGGGGAACCACTACTTAAAGGTTTCAGAGAGAGTGACGTCACCGATTGGATCGCTATTAGCGCGCACCATCGCTAACTAGCTAGCCATTTCACATCGGTTACACTGGCAGTCCTACAATCTAAGATAGATGCCCTCAATTTCACACACATTATCAAGGATCCCACCAGGTACAACCCTAAATCCGTAAACATGGGCACCCTCATAGATATTATCCTGACCAACTTTCCCTCCAAATACACCTCTGCTGATTTCAATCAGGATCTCAGCGATCACTGCCTCATTGCCTGTATCCGCTATGGGTCCGCAGCCAAACGACCACCCCTCATCACTGTCAAGCGCTCCCTAAAACACTTATGCGAGCAAGCCTTTCTATTCGACCTGGCCCGGGTATCCTGGAAGGATATAGACCTCATCCCGTCAGACGAGGATGCTTGGTTGTTCTTTAAAAGTAATTTCCTCACCATCTTAAATAAGCATGGCCCTTTTCAAAAAATGAAGAGACCTGACTGCCCTCGACCAGCTCAAAAACATCCTGTGGTGGACTGCACTAGCACTGAATAGTCCCAACGATATGCAACTGTTCAGGGAAGTCAGTAACCAATACTCGCAGTCAGTCAGGAAAGCAAAGACGAGCTTTTTCAAACAGAAATTTGCATCCTGTAGCTCTAACTCCAAAAAGTTTTGGGACACTGTAAAGTCCATGGAGAATAAGAGCACCCCCTTCCAGCTGCTCACTGCACTGAGGCTAGGTAACACTGTCACCACCGATAAATCCACGATAATCGAGAATTTCAATAAGCGTTTCTCTATGGCTGGCCATGCTTTCCTCCTGTCTACACCAACCCCAGCCAACAGCTCCGCAGCCCCCGCAGCTACTTGCCCAAGCCTTACCAGCTTATCCTTCACCCAAATCCAGATAGCAGATGTACTAAAAGAGCTGCAAAACCTGGACCCGTACAAATCAGCTATGCTAGACAATCTGGACCCTCTCTTTCTAAAATTATCCACCGCCATTGTTGCAACCCTTATTACTAGTCTGTTCAACCTCTCTTTCGTATCGTCCTAGATTCCTAAAGATTGGAAAGCTGCCGCGGTCATCCCACTCTTCAAAGGGGGTGACACTCTAGACCTATATCCATTCTGCCCTGCCTTTCTAAGGTCTTTGAAAGCCAAGTTAATAAACAGATCACCGACCATCTTGAATCCCACCGTACCTTCTCCGCTATGCAATCTGGTTTCAGAGCTGGTCATGGGTGCACCTCAGCCACGCTCAAGGTACTAAATGATTTCATAACCGCCATCGATAAAAGACAGTACTGTGCAGCCATCTTCATTAACCTGGCCAAGGCTTTCGACTCTGTCAATCACCGTATTCTTATCGGCAGACTCAACAGCCTTGGTTTCTCAAATGACTGCCTCGCCTGGTTCACCAACTACTTCTCTGACAGAGTTCAGTGTGTAAAATCTGAGGGCCTGTTGTCCGGACCTCTGGCAGTCTCTATGGGGATGCCACAGGGTTCAATTCTCAGGGCAACTCTTTTCTCTGTATACATCAATGATGTCTCTCTTGCTGCGGGTGATTCCCTGATCCACCTCTACGCAGACGACACCATTCTGTATACATTTGGCCTTTCTTTGGACACTGTGTTATGATGAGGGAGAAAGTTACAGAAGGTCAAAGATCATAACTCCAAGACATGCTTTACTAATAACAGGGGAGGTTAGCATATCTTGGGGTATGATATTTTAGCCTCTAACTTTATCACTCTTTATAAATGATTAGGGAACCCAGTGTATATCTATAATCTGTAAAAATATTTATTCCATTTGATGTGAGTGAATATCAGTCTGTCACACAGTAGCAGTTTAAAGCAGGACATTTCAGTGACCCAGTAGCAGTTTAAAACAGGAAATGTCAGTCACCCAGTAGCAGTTTCACCCAGTAGCAGTTTCCCCCAGTAGCAGTTTCCCCCAGTAGCAGTTTCCCCCAGTAGCAGTTTAAAACAGGAAATGTCAATCACCCAGTAGCAATTTCACCCAGTAGCAGTTTCCCCCAGTAGCAGTTTAAAACAGTTTAAAACAGGAAATGTCAGTCACCCAGTAGCAGTTTCAAACTTTTACCAGAGAGATGATTAGACTTCTGGACAAACAAGATGGGACTAATATAGCAGCTGCTAATGGCACAGTGCATTGTTTTTAACAAGGCCACCGCCTCCAGACGATTCACATTTATATTTTAAACCTAAACTGGCACACCTGATTCCATTAGTCAACTAATCATCAAACATTTGACTAATTGATCCAGGTGTGCCAGTTTAGGGCTAAGGCCCGAGGAGGGGGGGGGCCCGAGGAGAGGGTTGGGATACCCTACTTCAGACAGCTGATCTAAAGGATCTACTCTGCTTTAGACAGCTGATCTAAAGGATCTACTCTGCTTCAGACAGCTGATATAAAGGATCTACTCTGCTTTAGACAGCTGATCTAAAGGATCTACTCTGCTTCAGACAGCTGATCTAAAGGATCTACTCTGCTTTAGACAGCTGATCTAAAGGATCTACTCTGCTTTAGACAGCTGATCTAAAGGATCTACTCTGCTTCAGACAGCTGATCTAAAGGATCTACTCTGCTTCAGACAGCTGATTTAAAGGATCTACTCTGCTTTAGACAGCTGATCTAAAGGATCTACTCTGCTTCAGACAGCTGATCTAAAGGATCTACTCTGCTTCAGACAGCTGATATAAAGGATCTACTCTGCTTTAGACAGCTGATCTAAAGGATCTACTCTGCTTCAGACAGCTGATATAAAGGATCTACTCTGCTTCAGACAGCTGATCTAAAGGATCTACTCTGCTTTAGACAGCTGATCTAAAGGATCTACTCTGCTTCAGACAGCTGATCTAAAGGATCTACTCTGCTTCAGACAGCTGATCTAAAGGATCTACTCTGCTTCAGACAGCTGATCTAAAGGATCTACTCTGCTTCAGACAGCTGATATAAAGGATCTACTCTGCTTTAGACAGCTGATCTAAAGGATCTACTCTGCTTCAGACAGCTGATCTAAAGGATCTACTCTGCTTCAGACAGCTGATCTAAAGGATCTACTCTGCTTCAGACAGCTGATCTAAAGGATCTACTCTGCTTCAGACAGCTGATCTAAAGGATCTACTCTGCTTCAGACAGCTGATCTATAACTGAACAAATTATACAACAGACAGTGACATTTCTACTGATACTTCCAGCAACTGATGTCCACACACACACACACACCCACATACACACACAAAAACCTATCAAGATTTTACCAAGGAGATGACTTCACTAAGCATCTCAGATGATTTGAGGCCAGGTTCATTTTTAGACCTTCCTCAGGATTTAATTGGTTTTTAATATCTATGTGGTACTTCAGACTAATTCCTGTAATTGCTTTACATTAGCCCCCCCCCCCCCATCTCTTTACATCAAACAGGTTTTTTTGGGCCCCATTTGGACATTTTCATTTAGGGGTGTACTCACTTTTGTTGCCAGCGGTTTAGACATGAATGGCTGTGTGTTGAGTTATTTTGAGGGGACAGCAAATTTACACTGTTATACAAGCTGTACACTCACTACTTTACATTGTAGCAAAGTGTCCTTTCTTCAGTGTTGTCACATGAAAAGATATACTCAAATATTTACAAAAATGTAAGGGGTGTACTCACTTTTGTGATATACTGTATATATATATTTTTTTAAGTGGTGGAACAGCTTAATATTGTGGAAAGGTTGTTGCTTCCATCAATGTAATTGTCTGCATCATTTCCAATCCCCCATATTTATATTATTTTGGTAAATATATCCATACAGATACAGGTATGCATACATATACACCTCTATACAGTGGGGCAAAAGAGTATTTAGTCAGCCACCAATTGTGCATGTTCTCACACTTAAAAAGATGAGAGAGGCCTGTAATTTTCATCATAGGTACACTTCAACTATGACAGACAAAATGAGAAAAAAAATACAGAAATTCACAAAGGAGGATTTTTAATGAATTTATTTTTAATGAATTTAAGTTGTTGTTATGTCATTGTGTTACCTGTATGTAGCCTCCACATTGACTCTGTACCGGTACCCCCTGTATATAGCCTCCACATTGACTCTGTACCTGTATTCCCTGTATATAGCCTCCACATTGACTCTGTACCGGTACCCCTTGTATATAGCCTCCACATTGACTCTGTACCGGTACCCCCTGTATATAGCCTCCACATTGACTCTGTACCGGTACCCCCTGTATATAATCTCCACATTGACTCTGTACTGGTACCCCCTGTATATAGCCTCCACAGAGACTCTGTACCGGTACCCCCTGTATATAGCCTCCACATTCACTCTGTACCGGTACCCCCTGTATATAGCCTCCACATTGACTCTGTACCGGTACCACCTGTATATAGCCTCCACATTGACTCTGTACCGGTACCCCCTGTATATAGTCTCCACATTGACTCTGTACCGGTACCCCCTGTATATAGTCTCCACATTGACTCTGTACCGGTACCTCCTGTATATAGCCTCCACATTGACTCTGTACCGGTACCCCCTGTATATAGCCTCCACATTGACTCTGTACCGGTATCCCCTGTATATAACCTCCACATTGACTCTGTACCGTAACACCCTGTATATAGCCTCCACATTGACTCTGTACCGGTACCCCCTGTATATAGCCTCCACATTGACTCTGTACTAGTACCCCCTGTATATAGCCTCCACATTGACTCTGTACCGGTACCCCCTGTATATAGCCTCCACATTGACTCTGTACCGGTACCCCCTGTATATAGCCTCCACATTGACTCTGTACCGGTACCCCCTGTATATAGCCTCCACATTGACTCTGTACCGGTACCCCCTGTATATAGCCTCCACATTGACTCTGTACCGGTACCCCCTGTATATAGCCTCCACATTGACTCTGTACCGGTACCCCCTGTATATAGCCTCCACATTGACTCTGTACCGGTACCCCCTGTATATAGCCTCCACATTGACTCTGTACTAGTACCCCCTGTATATAGCCTCCACATTGACTCTGTACCGGTACCCCCTGTATATAGCCTCCACATTGACTCTGTACCGGTACCCCCTGTATATAGCCTCCACATTGACTCTGTACCGGTACCCCCTGTATATAGCCTCCACATTGACTCTGTACTGGTACCCCCTGTATATAGCCTCCACATTGACTCTGTACCGGTACCCCCTGTATATAGCCTCCACATTGACTCTGTACCGGTACCCCCTGTATATAGCCTCCACATTGACTCTGTACTAGTACCCCCTGTATATAGCCTCCACATTGACTCTGTACCGGTACCCCCTGTATATAACCTCCACATTGACTCTGTACCGGTACCCCCTGTATATAGCCTCCACATTGACTCTGTACCGGTACCCCCTGTATATAGCCTCCACATTGACTCTGTACCGGTACCCCCTGTATATAGCCTCCACATTGACTCTGTACTAGTACCCCCTGTATATAGCCTCCACATTGACTCTGTACCGGTACCCCCTGTATATAACCTCCACATTGACTCTGTACCGGTACCCCCTGTATATAGCCTCCACATTGACTCTGTACTGGTACCCCCTGCATATAGCCTCCACATTGACTCTGTACCGGTACCTCCTGTATATAACCTCCACATTGACTCTGTACCGGTACCCCCTGTATATAGCCTCCACATTGACTCTGTACTGGTACCCCCTGTATATAGCCTCCACATTGACTCTGTACCGGTACCCCCTGTATATAGCCTCCACATTGACTCTGTACCGGTACCCCCTGTATATAACCTCCACATTGACTCTGTACCGGTACCCCCTGTATATAGCCTCCACATTGACTCTGTACCGGTACCCCCTGTATATAGCCTCCACATTGACTCTGTACCGGTACCCCCTGTATATAGCCTCCACACTGACTCGGTACCGGTACCCCCCTGTATATAACCTCCACATTGACTCTGTACTGGTACCCCCCTGTATATAACCTCCACATTGACTCTGTACTGGTACCCCCCTGTATATAGCCTCCACAGAGACTCTGTACCGGTACCCCCTGTATATAGCCTCCACATTGACTCTGTACCGGTACCCCCTGTATATAGCCTCCACATTGACTCTGTACCGGTACCCCCTGTATATAACCTCCACATTGACTCTGTACCGGTACCCCCTGTATATAGCCTCCACATTGACTCTGTACCGGTACCCACTGTATATAGCCTCCACATTGACTCTGTACCGGTACCCCCTGTATATAGCCTCCACACTGACTCGGTACCGGTACCCCCCTGTATATAACCTCCACATTGACTCTGTACTGGTACCCCCCTGTATATAACCTCCACATTGACTCTGTACTGGTACCCCCCTGTATATAGCCTCCACAGAGACTCTGTACCGGTACCCCCTGTATATAGCCTCCACACTGACTCGGTACCGGTACCCCCCTGTATATAACCTCCACATTGACTCTGTACTGGTACCCCCCTGTATATAGCCTCCACATTGACTCTGTACCGGTACCCCCTGTATATAGTCTCCACATTGACTCTGTACCGGTACCCCCTGTATATAGCCTCCACACTGACTCGGTACCGGTACCCCCCTGTATATAACCTCCACATTGACTCTGTACTGGTACCCCCCTGTATATAACCTCCACATTGACTCTGTACTGGTACCCCCCTGTATATAGCCTCCACAGAGACTCTGTACCGGTACCCCCTGTATATAGCCTCCACACTGACTCTGTACCGGTACCCCCCTGTATATAGTCTCCACATTGACTCTGTACCGGTACCCTCTGTATATAGCCTCCACATTGACTCTGTACCGGTACCCCCTGTATATAGCCTCCACACTGACTCTGTACCGGTACCCCCCTGTATATAGCCTCCACATTGACTCTGTACCGGTACCCCCCTGTATATAGCCTCCACAGAGACTCTGTACCGGTACCCCCCTGTATATAGCCTCCACAGAGACTCTGTACCGGTACCCCCCTGTATATAGCCTCCACAGAGACTCTGTACCGGTACCCCCCTGTATATAACCTCCATATTGACTCTGTACCGGTACCCCCTGTATATAGCCTCCACACTGACTCTGTACCGGTACCCTCTGTATATAGCCTCCACATTGACTCTGTACCGGTACCCCCTGTATATAGCCTCCACACTGACTCTGTACCGGTACCCCCCTGTATATAACCTTCTTATTGACTCTGTACCGGTACCCCCTGTATATAGCCTCCACACTGACTCTGTACCGGTACCCCCCTGTATATAACCTCCATATTGACTCTGTACCGGTACCCCCTGTATATAGCCTCCACACTGACTCTGTACCGGTACCCCCCTGTATATAGCCTCCACATTGACTCTGTACCGGTACCCCCCTGTATATAGCCTCCACAGAGACTCTGTACCGGTACCCCCCTGTATATAGCCTCCACATAGACTCTGTACCGGTACCCCCCTGTATATAGTCTCCACATTGACTCTGTACCGGTACCCCCTGTATATAGCCTCCACATTGACTCTGTACCGGTACCCCCCTGTATATAGCCTCCACAGAGACTCTGTACCGGTACCCCCCTGTATATAGCCTCCACAGAGACTCTGTACCGGTACCCCCCTGTATATAACCTCCATATTGACTCTGTACCGGTACCCCCCTGTATATAACCTCGTTATTGTTATTTTTTTGTGTTACTATTTATAATTTTTTACTTTAGTTTATTTGGTAAATATTTTCTTAAACTCTTCTTGAACTGCACTGTTGGTTAAAGGCTTGTCAGTAAACATTTCACGGTAAGGTCCTACTTACACCTGTTGTACTTGGCGCATGTGACAAATAAAGTTTGATTTGATTCTAACGGGGTACTGCTGTGACACCTCTTGTACTGAGATGCAGTGTCTTAGACCCCTGCGCCACTTGGGAGCCCGCCGTTGACCAGTCTCAATCTGAACTACAGTCTGCCTTCATTGTATTACAGGAAAAACATGATTGACCTGAAATGAGTATTGAATGCAGGTAAAACTAAGTATATGTTGTTCTCTAGAACATAAAATAATTGTGATTTAATATGTTGATGGTGTCCCTGTTTATCTGGGCATCTGGATGAAATCATGTATTTTAAAAAGGGTATTGATGATAATCAACAATGTGCTTCTTCTATAGAAACAGGTTCTGCCTCTCGCTACATAGTAAAAAGCAGATTATTCAGTCGACGCGCCTATCGGTCCTAGACGATGGCGACATCATCTATATGAACGCAGCAGCCGCATCATTAGAGCTGTTTAGATATAGTTTGGGGGGGGGTAAAGGAGAGACAGACAGGGTTGGGGGTAGAGGAGAGACAGACAGGGTTGGAGGTAGAGGAGAGAGACAGACAGGGTTGGGGGTAGAAGAGACAGACAGGGTTGGTTGTAGAGGAGAGAGCCAGACAGGGTTGGTTGTAGAGGAGAGAGCCAGACAGGGTTGGTTGTAGAGGAGAGAGCCAGACAGGGTTGGGGGTAGAGGAGAGACAGACAGGGTTGGTTGTAGAGGAGAGACAGACAGGGTTGGAGGTAGAGGAGAGAAACAGACAGGGTTGGGGGTAGAGGAGAGACAGACAGAGTGGGGGGGTAGAGGAGAGACAGACAGGGTTGGTTGTAGAGGAGAGAGCCAGACAGGGTTGGTTGTAGAGGAGAGAGACAGACAGGGTTGGGGGTAGAGGAGAGAGACAGACAGGGTTGGTTGTAGAGTAGAGACAGACAGGGTTGGTTGTAGAGGAGAGACAGACAGGGTTGGTTGTAGAGGAAAGAGCCAGACAGGGTTGGGGATAGAGGGGAGAGGAGAGAGCCAGACAGGGTTGGGGATAGAGGGGAGAGGAGAGAGACAGACAGGGATGGGGGTAGAGGAGTGACAAGCAGGGTTGGTTGTAGATTAGAGAGACAGACAGGGTTGGGGGTAGAGGAGAGAGACAGACAGGGTTGGTTGTAGAGGAGAGAGAGAGACAGGGTTGGGTATAGAGGAGAGAGACAGACAGTGTTGGGGGTAGAGGAGAGAGGAGAGAGACAGACAGGGTTAGGGGTAGAGGAGAGACAAACAGGGTTGGGTGTAGAGGAGAGAGAGAGAGACAAACAGGGTTGGGGGTAGAGGAGAGAGGAGAGAGACAGACAGGGTTGGGGGTAGAGGAGAGACAGACAGGGTTGGGGGTAGAGGAGAGAGACAGACAGGGTTGGTTGTAGAGGAGAGACAGACAGGGTTGGGGGTAGAGGAGAGACAGACAGGGTTGGGGGTAGAGGAGAGAGACAGACAGGGTTGGTTGTAGAGGAGAGACAGACAGGGTTGGGGGTAGAGGAGAGACAGACAGGGTTGGAGGTAGAGGAGAGACAGACAGGGTTGGGGATAGAGGAGAGACAGACAGGGTTGGTTGTAGAGGAGAGACAGACAGGGTTGGTTGTAGAGGAGAGAGACAGACAGGGTTGGGGGTAGAGGAGAGAGACAGACAGGGTTGGTAGTAGAGGAGAGAGACAGACAGGGTTGGGTGTAGAAGAGAGAGACAGACAGGGTTGGTTGTAGAGGAGAGAGACAGACAGGGTTGGGGGTAGAGGAGAGAGACAGACAGGGTTGGGGGTGGAGGAGAGACAGACGGGGTTGGTTGTAGAGGAGAGACAGACAGGGTTGGTGGTAGAGGAGAGAGCCAGACAGTGTTGGGTGTAGAGGAGAGGGACAGACAGGGTTGGTTGTAGAGGAGAGACAGACAGGGTTGGTTGTAGAGGAGAGAGCCAGACAGGGTTGGAGGTAGAGGAGCGAGACAGACAGGGTTGGAGGTAGAGGAGAGAGACAGACAGGGTTGGGGGTAGAGGAGAGACAGACAGAGTGGGGGGTAGAGGAGAGACAGACAGGGTTGGTTGTAGAGGAGAGAGCCAGACAGGGTTGGTTGTAGAGGAGAGAGATAGACAGTGTTGGGGGTAGAGGAGAGAGACAGACAGGGTTGGGGGTAGAGGAGAGACAGACAGGGTTGGTTGTAGAGGAGAGACAGACAGGGTTGGTTGTAGAGGAGAGAGCCAGACAGGGTTGGGGGTAGAGGAGAGACAGACAGGGTTGTTTGTAGAGGAGAGACAGACAGGGTTGGTTGTAGAGGAGAGACAGACAGGGTTGGTTGTAGAGGAGAGAGCCAGACAGGGTTGGGGGTAGAGGACAGACAGACAGGGTTGGTTGTAGAGGAGAGACAGACAGGGTTGGTTGAAGAGGAGAGAGCCAGACAGGGTTGGGGATAGAGGAGAGAGGAGAGAGACAGACAGGGTTGGGGGTAGAGGAGAGACAAACAGGGTTGGTTGTAGAGGAGAGAGAGAGACAGGGTTGGGGGTAGAGGAGAGAGACAGACAGGGTTGGTTGTAGAGGAGAGAGAGAGAGACAGGGTTGGGTATAGAGGAGAGAGACAGACAGGGTTGGGGATAGAGGAGAGAGGAGAGAGACAGACAGGGTTGGGGGTAGAGGAGAGACAAACAGGGTTGGTTGTAGAGGAGAGAGACAGACAAGGTTGAGGGTAGAGGAGAGAGACAGACAGGGTTGGTTGTAGAGGAGAGAGAGAGAGACAGGGTTGGGTATAGAGGAGAGAGACAGACAGGGTTGGGGGTAGAGGAGAGAGGAGAGAGACAGACAGGGTTGGGGGTAGAGGAGAGACAAACAGGGTTGGGTGTAGAGGAGAGGGAGAGACAGACAGTAGCTGATCATAGCCCAATGCTCTTTATTACAGGTGACATTGTTTGTACTCATCACTGCATTTCTCTTCCAGACAGTGGGTTGGTCCTCTTTGATGTCACCTAGGTTGATACATTGCTACTGCGTTTTTTTTATGGGCAACATCAAACATAATTACTAAACTTTAGACATACTTGTTACCACACTCGGTCTCAGGAACGGATAACTGTAGAAATTCAGTTTTTAGTTTTTCTAGCAGCTTATTTGTGGAACAATCTTCAAAATGTATTTAATTATGATGTTCTGGTGCCTCTTGGGTAAATCAGAAAGCTGAAGATTTGAAGATCTTATTACTGGTGAATGTTTGTGTTGTTTATGACAGTGTTTTTCTTTCTACTTGCATTTAGGATTTATATTTCTACCTGTGTATTTTCTGTAATGTATGTCATTCAGAGGAAATGAGGAGAGGAGAGGAGAGGAGAGGAGAGGAGAGGAGAGGAGAGATAAGAATGATGACAGGAGTAGAAAGATGAGGAGATCATTTATAAATTTTTCTCAATAAATAAGAAGAGGAAGAGAAGAGTAGAGAACAGGTGAGGAGAGAGGAGGAGGACAGGAGAGAAGAGAGGAAAGGAGAGGAGAGGAAGGAAGAGAGTAGAGAGAGGAGGAGGAGAGAAGAAGAGGACAGGAGAGAGGAGAGTAGAGGAGGACAGAAGAGAGGAGAGTAGAGGAGGACAGAAGAGAGGAGAGTAGAGGAGGACAGAAGAGAGGAGAGAAGAAGATGAGGACTGGAGAGGAGAGGACAGGAGACGAGAGACGAGGAGAGGAAAGGAGAGAGTAGAGAAGATGAGGAAGAGAGGAGATGCTTTATTATTTGTTCTCAATAAATGAGAAGAGGAGAGGAGATGAGAGATTAGGAGAGGAGAGGAGAGACGAGACGAGGAGAGGAGATGAGAGATTAGAGAAAAGGGGGAGGACAGGAGAGAGGAGAGGAGAGGACATGAGGAGAGGAGAAGAGAGGAGAGGAGATGAGAGATTAGAGAAAAGGGGGAGGACAGGAGAGAGGAGAGGAGAGGAGCAGAGGACAGGAAAGAGGGGAAGAGAGTAGAAGGAGAGAGACAGGGTGAGGGGGTAGAGGAGAGAGAGACAGGGTGGGGGGGTGGAGGGCAACAGACAGGGTTGTATTAGAGGAGAGACAGAACGGATGGGGATTATGGTTTTGTCTATCACTTCTCCTTACCCAATGTGTGTGATGAGTTGTCCTTCCACTGACTGACAGCAGACACCCTGCTGTTCCAATCTTAGTGAGAGTCCAAGTATTAATTTTGGAAAAACATGCTGCTGTTAATCTGAGCCAGAGCAGCTCGACTCTGTGACCCCCCCCAAAAATTCACTTACGTAATTCACACCGTCTCTGGCCACAGCTATTAATTATTCATACTGCCTTTAAAAATAGTTTTTTTTGACATATCTCTGTTAAACATAGCTCCACAGTCAGTTCAATAATGCAGAGGCGGGAGCTACAAGACAAGTGACATACAAAAACCTTTAGTCCCGGTTTGAGGAGAGAAATTCTATTGTCCCACGTCAACAGCAATAAATACATGTTTTCCTCGTGAATGTTCCACCTGTTTCTGCTGCTAGTGGGAGTTGTATCTGGAGAGTATACAGAGTAGACAGAGTATATAGAGTATATAAAGTATACAGAGTATACAGAGTATATAGAGTAGACATAGTATATAGAGTATACAGAGTATATAGAGTAGACAGAGTATATAGAGTATATAAAGTATACAGAGTAGACAGAGTATATAGAGTAGACAGAGTATATAGAGTAGACAGAGTATATAGAGTAGACAGAGTATATAGAGTATATAGAGTAGACAGAGTATATAGAGTAGACAGAGTATATAGAGTAGACAGAGTATATAGAGCATATAGAGTAGACAGAGTATATAGAGTAGACAGAGTATATAGAGTATATAGAGTATATAGAGTAGACCGAGTATACAGAGTAGACAGAGTATATAAAGTAAACAGAGTATATAGAGTAGACAAAGTATATAGAGTATATAGAGCATATAGAGTAGACAGAGTATATAGAGTAGACAGAGTATATAGAGTATATAGAGTAGACAGAGTAGACAAAGTATATAGAGTAGACAGAGTATATAGAGTATATAGAGTAGACAGAGTAGACAAAGTATATAGAGTAGACAGAGTATATAGAGTAGACAGAGTATATAGTGTAGACAGAGTATATAGAGTATATAGAGTAGACAGAGTATATAGAGTAGACAGAGTATATAAAGTAAACAGAGAATATAGTGTAGACAGAGTATATAGAGTAGACAGAGTATATAGTGTAGACAGAGTATATAGAGTATATAGAGTAGACAGAGTATATAGAGTAGACAGAGTATATAAAGTAAACAGAGAATATAGTGTAGACAGAGTATATAGAGTAGACAGAGTATATAGTGTAGACAGAGTATATAGTGTAGACAGAGTATATAGAGTATATAGAGTAGACAGAGTATATAGAGTAGACAGAGTATATAAAGTAAACAGAGAATATAGTGTAGACAGAGTATATAGAGTAGACAGAGTATATAGTGTAGACAGAGTATATAGAGTAGACAGAGTATATAGTGTAGACAGAGTATATAGAGTAGACAGAGTATATAGTGTAGACAGAGTATATAGAGTAGACAGAGTATATAGTGTAGACAGAGTATATAGAGTATATAGAGTAGACAGAGTATATAGAGTATATAGAGTATACAGGCCCAAATCTCGTTATTAACAATGTTTGTGCTGAGTTGGTTAAAGAGGCAATCTGTGATTGGTACATCCAGTTTTCAGAATTTTAAATGAATGACGTTACACACCCGTTGCTTCTTGAAGAATAAACATTATAGATGCCTCGTGAGCGTAGTCAACTTACAGTATATGTTGTTGTATATGATTGATTGCTTTTCTTCTAGACGTAACAGAATAATAAATTAATTATTGTAAACGAATGTTTAAGCAGGTGTACACATTCATTTATTCATCAAACTTCCTTAGGTGAGGTAAAGTATTTTCAGTCATTCTTTAGGGAGTAGATAACACCAAATATGATATGACTGACAAACAGTATACTCTTAATTACCTGATTATGCTGTGTTATATTGAGAGAAGAAAAACATTCAATCAGGAAAACGCTGACAAAACAAACAGAAAAAAAATGTCATTTAGGTGAGGAAAAGTAGCTTTGTATTTCTATTGTAAACATTTGGCTATTATTTTTAGAGTAGAAAACACTAAATATAAGATAACTGACACACTGGCAAACAAAGTCCCATTTTAGAACTATTCCCTTTCAAGTAGGGATTGAAACTGTCCACCTAACTCACGTCATGCATCCTCCTCCTCATCTTCCTCCTCCTGCTCCTCCTCCTCCTGCTGCTCCTCCACCTCCTCTTCGTGCTCCTCCTCCTGCTCCTTCTCTTCCTCCTCCTGCTCCTCCTCTTCCTGCTACTCCTCCTGCTGCTCCTCCTTCTCCTCTTCCTGCTCCTCCTGCTCCTCCTCCTCCTGCTCCTCCTCCTCCTCCACCTCCTCTTCCTCCTCCTGCTCCTCCTCCTCCTCCTCCTTCTCCTCTTCCTGCTCCTCCTCCCTTTCCTCATCTTCCTCCTCCTGCTCCTCCTCCTCCTCCACCTCCTCTTCCTCCTCCTCCTCCTCTTCCTCCTCCACCTCCTCTTCCTCCTCCTGCTCCTCCTCCTCCTCCTCCTTCTCCTCTTCCTGCTCCTCCTCCTTTTCCTCATCTTCCTCCTCCTGCTCCTCCTCCTCCTCCACCTCCTCTTCCTCCTCCTCCTCCTCTTCCTCCTCCTCTTCCTCCTCCTCCTCCTCCTCCTCCTCCTTCTCCTCTTCCTCCTCCTCCTTCTCCTCTTCCTGCTCCTTCTCCTCCTCCTCCTGCTCCTCCTCCACCTCCTCTTCCTCCTCCTACTCCTTCCCCTCCTCTTTCTCCTCCTCCTCCTTCCCCTGTGATTGATTATTATAATGAATGAATTATAAGATATTGTCTATTTATCCTCCAGAAACACAATCACTCTGACTGCTCTTAGTAATTCTACATCAATCATCAAACCATTCTGCTCTTAGTAATTCTACATCAATCATCAAACCATTCTGCTCTTAGTAATTCTACATCAATCATCAAACCATTCTGCTCTTAGTAATTCTACACCAATCATCAAACCATTCTGCTCTTAGTAATTCTACACCAATCTTCACACCCTTCTGCTCTTCGTAATTATACACCAATCACCACACCCTTCTCCTCTTAGTATTTATACACCAATCA
Source organism: Oncorhynchus mykiss (assembly GCF_057628025.1). Classification (NCBI taxonomy): domain Eukaryota; kingdom Metazoa; phylum Chordata; class Actinopteri; order Salmoniformes; family Salmonidae; genus Oncorhynchus; species Oncorhynchus mykiss. Next base: position 2,979,890 of record NC_143032.1, read on the forward strand.
CCACACCCTTCTGCTCTTAGTAATTATACAGCAATCACCACACCCTTCTCCTCTTAGTATTTATACACCAATCACCACACCCTTCTCCTCTTAGTATTTATACACCAATCGCCACACCCTTCTCCTGTTAGTAATTATACAGCAATCACCACACCCTTCTCCTCTTAGTATTTATACACCAATCACCACACCCTTCTCCTCTTAGTATTTATACACCAATCACCACACCCTTCTCCTCGTAGTATTTATACACCAATCGCCACACCCTTCTCCTGTTAGTATTTATACACCAATCACCACACCCTTCTCCTCTTAGTATTTATACACCAATCACCACACCCTTCTGCTCTTAGTAATTATACAGCAATCACCACACCCTTCTCCTCTTAGTATTTATACACCGATCACCACACCCTTCTGCTCTTAGTATTTATACACCAGTCACCACACCCTTCTGCTCTTAGTATTTATACACCAATCACCACACCCTTCTCCTCTCAGTATTTATTCACCAATCACCACACCCCTCTCCTCTTAGTAATTATACACCAATCACCACACCCTTCTGATCTTAGTAATTATACAGCAATCACCACACCCTTCTCCTCTTAGTATTTATTCACCAATCACCACACCCTTCTCCTCTTAGTAATTATACAGCAATCACCACACCCTTCTCCTCTTAGTAATTATACACCAATCACCACACCCTTCTCCTCTTAGTAATTATACACCAATCACCACACCCCCTCTTAGTAATTATACACCAATCACCACACCCTTCTCCTCTTAGTAATTATACACCAATCACCACACCTTCCCCTCTTAGCAATTATACACCAATCACCACACCCTTCTCCTCTTAGTAATTATACACCAATCACCACACCCTTCTCCTCTTAGTAATTATACACCAATCACCACACCCCCTCTTAGTAATTATACACCAATCACCACACCCTTCTCCTCTTAGTAATTATACACCAATCACCACACCCTTCTGCTCTTAGTAATTATACACCAATCACCACACCCCTCTCCTCTTAGTAATTATACACCAATCACCACACCCTTCTCCTCTTAGTAATTATACACCAATCACCACACCCTTCTCCTCTTAGTAATTATACACCAATCACCACACCCTTCTGCTCTTAGTAATTATACACCAATCACCACACCCCTCTCCTCTTAGTAATTATACACCAATCACCACACCCCTCTCCTCTTAGTAATTATACACCAATCACCACACCCTTCTCCTCTTAGTAATTATACACCAATCACCACACCCTTCTCCTCTTAGTAATTATACACCAATCACCACACCCTTCTGCTCTTAGTATTATACACCAATCACCACACCCTTCTCCTCTAGTATTATACACCAATCACCACACCCTTCTCCTCTTAGTATTTATACACCAATCACCACACCCTTCTCCTCTAGTATTATACACCAATCATCACACCCTTCTCCTCTTAGTATTTATACACCAATCACCACACCCTTCTCCTCTAGTATTATACACCAATCACCACACCCTTCTCCTCTTAGTATTTATACACCAATCACCACACCCTTCTCCTCTAGTAATTATACAGCAGCAACAACAAGTATTGATTTTGACTGCTGGATCAAACTTCCGTTCCTCGTTGCTAACTGATGACAGCTGATTAGTAGTCCTACAATGCATCCATAACAACATCCTATTACCCATGGTGCACTGTAGGGCTCTGGTCCAAAGTAGTGCACTAAATAGGGAATAGGGGGTCATTTGGGATGCCCAGTACACACTAGTCAATCAGCCAGAGCCTTGTCTTAGAAGCTGACTGTATGGTAGCAGCATATTGTAAAGTCATGTAGAGTCTGATTGCAACAGAAGTGGATTGTTTCACCACTTGACTGCACAACAAGTGACCCATTTAGCGTTACATTTCATCGCAGTAAATATCCCAGGATGCATCTGTGTGCCCTGTTGTGCTAAATTGTGAATCATATTTCCATAGCCTACATGCACTGAGCAGTGTTCAACATTATTTTAACCGGCAAGGTTCTGTTTAACCAGCAAGGAGCTGTTTTCTTTCAGATTCCACAGCAGGCCATGGCAGGGAGATGCTGTGTTTTTGTGTGTGTTTTTGTGTGTGTGTGTGTGTGTGTGTGTGTGTGCGTGTGTGTGTTTTTGTGTGTGTGTGTGTGTGTGTGTGTGTGTGTGTGTGTGTGTGTGTGTGTGTGTGTGTGTGTGTGTGTGTGTGTGTGTGTTTGCCAGTGTACACCCCGCGTCTTTCCTCAGTCGAAGCAAAGGGACACAGTGTGTTGCTTAGGGTGAGTTGTTCATTAGCTTGATGAATAGACGTGATCCTGGTCTTCTGGTTAAATCTGTAGCTGTTCTCTGAGGATCTCTCCTACTGCCACAGCAAAATGGATAGCCCAGAGAGCAACTTTTTCTTCTCTCTACTCACAGCCAGCCATCGAACTCTGTAGATCGGGGACTGGTTGTGTTCTAAATGGCTTCCTATTCACTAGGGAAACTACTGTACGAGCTGGACCATATTAGCATGTTGTATAGTGAATAGGGTTCCTGTCCTCAGATGATGTCTGATGTATTCTCTTCTCTTAGCTTCCTATATTACCGGAGAGGAGAGGAAAGGGAGGAGAGGAGAGGAGAGGACTTCCTTTTTTTATCCCTAGAGAGGAGAGGAGAGGAGAGGAGAGGAGAGGAGAGGAGAGGAGAGGAGAGGAGAGGAGAGGAAAGGAAAGGAAAGGAGAAGAGAGGATAGGACTTACTTTTTTATCCCGAGAGAGGAGAGGAGAGGAGAGGAGAGAGGACAGGAGAGGACAGGAGAGGAGAGAAGAGGAGATGAGAGGAGATGAGAGGAGAGGAGAGGAGAGGATAGGACTTACTTTTTTATCCCGAGAGAGGAGAGGAGAGGAGAGGAGAGGAGAGGAGAGAAGAAAGGACAGGACAGGACTTCCTTTTTTTTTCCCGAGAGAGAGGAGAGGAGTCCATCTGGCTCCTTATCCTTCTTTAGCTCGCTAGGGTAGTGCTGCTCTTCTCTTCAGTCTTCCCGTTAACATGCCTGTGATTAGCATACCCAAAGGTGCTGCTGTGGATCAAAGCAGAGGATGCACTGCTTCATATGTTCTGCTTCATTACAGCAGCAGATCCTTTATCAATTACAGACAGCCATGTCCTCTGCTCTTCAACAGGAAGACAGGAACATGGAAATGCAGTATTTAAAAGGGATAATCCACTCTAGAAATGATAAGGTTCTTGTCACTGGAGATAACGGAATAACAAACTATCACATTTCATAACACTTTTAAAACAACGACCTTCACTCCAGATCACTAGATGGTACGGAACACATCCATCTGTTTATATCGTCATGACAGAGTATAATAATATACAGTATTAGTCCAAAGTTTGGACACTCTCATTCAAAGGGTTTATCTTTATTTTCTACAATGTAGTGGAATCATTGTGAAGACATCAAAACAATTAAATTTAAAAAAGTGTTAAACAAATGAAAAAATGAAAATATACAGTATTTTAAATGTAAGATTCTTCAATGTAGCCGCTGATGACAGATTTGCACACCCTGACCCGTTGACTTTTCCAAAACAATTTTAACGTTAGTACTTTGTCCACAGTACAGTATATTGATGGGACTTCCTTCAATCCAGTATCACCACACCCCAGTGTTGTTTAGTGTTGACTGATGGGACTTCCCTCAATACAGTATCACCACACCCCAGTGTTGTTCAGTGTTGACTGATGGGAATTCCTTCAATACAGTATCACCACACCCCAGTGTTGTTCAGTGTTGACTGATGGGAATTCCTTCAATACAGTATCACCACACCCCAGTGTTGTTTAGTGTTGACTGATGGGACTTCCTTCAGTACAGTATCACCACACCCCAGTGTTGTTTAGTGTTGACTGATGGGACTTCCTTCAATACAGTATCACCACACCCTAGTGTTGTTTAGTGTTGACTGATGGGACTTCCTTCAATACAGTATCACCACACCCTAGTGTTGTTTAGTGTTGACTGATGGGACTTCCTTCAATACAGTATCACCACACCCTAGTGTTGTTTAGTGTTGACTGATGGGACTTCCTTCAATACAGTATCACCGCACCCTAGTGTTGTTTAGTGTTGACTGATGGGACTTCCTTCAATACAGTATCACCACACCCCAGTGTTGTTTAGTGTTGACTGATGGGACTTCCCTCAATCCAGTATCACCACACCCCAGTGTTGTTTAGTGTTGACTGATGGGACTTCCTTCAGTACAGTATCACCACACCCCAGTGTTGTTTAGTGTTGACTGATGGGACTTCCTTCAATACAGTATCACCACACCCTAGTGTTGTTTAGTGTTGACTGATGGGAATTCCTTCAATACAGTATCACCACACCCTAGTGTTGTTCAGTGTTGACTGATGGGAATTCCTTCAATACAGTATCACGACACCCCAGTGTTGTTTAGTGTTGACTGATGGGACTTCCTTCAATACAGTATCACCACACCCTAGTGTTGTTCAGTGTTGACTGATGGGAATTCCTTCAATACAGTATCACCACACCCTAGTGTTGTTTAGTGTTGACTGATGGGAATTCCTTCAATACAGTATCACCACACCCCAGTGTTGTTTAGTGTTGACTGATGGGACTTCCTTCAGTACAGTATCACCACACCCCAGTGTTGTTTAGTGTTGACTGATGGGACTTCCTTCAATACAGTATCACCACACCCTAGTGTTGTTTAGTGTTGACTGATGGGACTTCCTTCAATACAGTATCACCACACCCTAGTGTTGTTTAGTGTTGACTGATGGGACTTCCTTCAATACAGTATCACCACACCCTAGTGTTGTTTAGTGTTGACTGATGGGACTTCCTTCAATACAGTATCACCACACCCTAGTGTTGTTTAGTGTTGACTGATGGGACTTCCTTCAATACAGTATCACCACACCCCTGTGTTGTTTAGTGTTGACTGATGGGACTTCCCTCAATACAGTATCACCACACCCCAGTGTTGTTTAGTGTTGACTGATGGGACTTCCTTCAATACAGTATCACCACACCCCAGTGTTGTTTAGTGTTGACTGATGGGACTTCCCTCAATCCAGTATCACCACACCCCAGTGTTGTTTAGTGTTGACTGATGGGACTTCCCTCAATACAGTATCACCACACCCCAGTGTTGTTTACTGTTGACTGATGGGACTTCCCTCAATACAGTATCACCACACCCCAGTGTTGTTTAGTGTTGACTGATGGGACTTCCCTCAATACAGTATCACCACACCCCAGTGTTGTTTAGTGTTGACTGATGGGACTTCCCTCAATACAGTATCACCACACCCCAGTGTTGTTTACTGTTGACTGATGGGACTTCCCTCAATACAGTATCACCACACCCCAGTGTTGTTTAGTGTTGACTGATGGGACTTCCCTCAATACAGTATCACCACACCCCAGTGTTGTTTAGTGTTGACTGATGGGACTTCCTTCAATACAGTATCACCACACCCCAGTGTTGTTTAGTGTTGACTGATGGGACTTCCTTCAATACAGTATCACCACACCCCAGTGTTGTTTAGTGTTGACTGATGGGACTTCCCTCAATACAGTATCACCACACCCCAGTGTTGTTTAGTGTTGACTGATGGGACTTCCCTCAATACAGGATCACCACACCCCAGTGTTGTTTAGTGTTGACTGATGGGACTTCCCTCAATACAGTATCACCACACCCCAGTGTTGTTTAGTGTTGACTGATGGGACTTCCCTCAATACAGGATCACCACACCCCAGTGTTGTTTAGTGTTGACTGATGGGACTTCCCTCAATACAGTATCACCACACCCCAGTGTTGTTTAGTGTTGACTGATGGGACTTCCCTCAATACAGTATCACCACACCCCAGTGTTGTTTAGTGTTGACTGATGGGACTTTCCTCAATACAGTATCACCACACCCCAGTGTTGTTTAGTGTTGACTGATGGGACTTCCCTCAATACAGTATCACCACACCCCAGTGTTGTTTACTGTTGACTGATGGGAATTCCCTCAATACAGTATCACCACACCCCAGTGTTGTTCAGTGTTGACTGATAAGACTTCCCTCAATACAGTATCTCCACACCCCAGTGTTGTTCAGTGTTGACTGATAAGACTTCCTTCAATACAGTATCACCATATACCCATAAACCTGAAGCATATTCAGTGCATTCAGAAAGTATTCAGACCCTTTGACTTTGTCCACATTTTGTTACGTTACACCTTATTCTAAAATGGATACAATCAATGTACAGTACACACAATAACCCCATAATGACAAAGTGAAAACAAGTTTAGAAATGTTTTTCAAATCAAAAACAGAAATACCTTATTTACATAAGTTTTCAGACTCTTTGGTATGAGATTCAAAATTGAGCTCAGGTGCATCCTGTTTCTATTGATCGTCCTTGTTACGAACCCCTTTGTCCCGGCTGTCTAGGGAGGGATGGAAACGAGACCCGTAACATAACTTATGCAAATCATAATAGTGAAAAAGTAAGAGTGAGAATGAAAAAACACAGACAACTAAATACCGTCAAACACTCAGGGTTTATTTGGTAAACACACGGTAAAGGGGGAGGGAAGAGGGGCTGAGCTGGATCCAAGGAAAGAAACAAATATCCCAAAACACCCCTAAACTAGACTACTTCAATACAGCTAACTAACCAATAAAATACAGTGGGTGGTCCGCCCAGTTCTAACTAGGGTATTTAGACAAAGATTACCTACGGGTAGTGCATGCCCATGGGCGACTTGTCTTGGTACCCCCTTTTCTCACCAACAAACAAACAGTCAAACACCACAACAAAAACAATACTCACACGGTAACGGACACAGTGACATGTAGTTGCTAAACCAAACCAGAGATCTACAGAGAGATCAAACTCCTGAGAAAACAACTGCCTGGGTTTTTACACCAAGGGATAGGGGATGTGATTGGGTAATGGAAACAGGAGGAGGTGTGTCTTCTGATTGATGACTGATTGGTGACTGATTGGGGAATGATGACTGCCACCTGTGAGGGGAGAAGGAGAGAAAAGAAACACACAGGATACCTGTTATCCGTGACAGTCCTTGAGATGTTTTTACAACTTGATCGGAGTCCACCTGTGGTAAATTCAACTGATTGGACATGATTTGGAAAGGCACACACCTGTCTATATAAAGGTCCCACAGTTGACAGTGCATGTCAGAGCAAAAACAAAGCTATGAGGTTGAAGGAATTGTCCGTAGAGCTCAGAGACATGATTGTGTCAAGGCACAGATCTGGGGAAGGGTACCAAAACATTTCTGCAACATTGAAGGTCCCCAAGAACACAGTGGCATCCACCATTATGACGTTTGGAACCACCAAGACTCTTCTTAGAACCCGATGGTCACTCTGACAGAGCTCCAGAGCTCCTCTGTGGAGATGGGATAACCTTCCAGAAGGACAACCTTCTCTGCAGCACTCCACCAATCAGGACTTTATGGTAGGGTGGCCAGATGGATGCCGCTCCTCAGTAAAAGGCACATGACAGCCCACTTGGAGTTTGCCAAAAGGCAAGAGTCTCTTGTCTGATGAAACCAAGATTGAACTCTTTGACCTGAATGCCAAGCGTCACATCTGGAGGAAACCTGGCAAATTTCCTATGGTGAACCATGGTGGTGGCAGCATCATGCTGTGGGGATGTTTTCAGTGGCAGGGACTGAGGGACTAGTCAGGATCGAGGCAAAGATGGACGGAGCAAAGTACAGAGAGATCCTTGATGAAAACCTGCACCAAAGCTCTAGGACCTCAGACTTAGGTGAAGGTTCACCTTCCAACAGGACAACAACCCTGATCGCACAACCAAGACAGTGCAGGAATGTACTTGAGTGGCCCAGCTAGAGCCCAGACTTGAACCAGATCAAACACCTCTGAAGAGACCTGAAAATAACTGTGCAGCAACTCTCCCCATCCAACCTGACAGTTTGAGACGATCTGCAGAGAAAAATGGGAGAAACTCCCCAAATACATGTGTGCCAAGTTTGTAGTGTCATACCCAAGAAGACTCGAGGCTGTCATCGCTGCCAAAGGTGCTTCAAAAAAGTACTGAGTAAAGGGTCTGAATACTTAAGTAAATCAGACATTTCAGTTTTTTACTTTTTAATACATTTGCAAAAATGTCTAAAAACCTGTTTTTGCTTTCTCGTTATGGGGTATTGTGTGTTGATTGATGATTTAAAATATATATATACATTTGAGAATAAGGAGAAGAAGAAGTAACCTTACAAAATGTGGCAAAAATCAAGGGGTCTGAACTTGTAGACTTGTTTACTGCTGTGCAGTTTGTTTATAACCTTATTTTGCTACTTTTTGGCTTTTACTTTTTAATTACCGTTTTAAATTTGTATTTTTTCCCTCACTCAACTTTTTACCCCGGACACTTTATCTGGACGTGGTTCGTCAGGACCTCCAACAGCCAAAGCTAAGCAGTAACATTAACATGATGCCTTATCTGGATATGGTTCGTCAGGACCTCCACCAGCCAACCAGTAGTAACATTAACATGATGCCTTATCTGGATATGGTTCGTCAGGACCTCCACCAGCCAACCAGTAGTAACATTAACATGATGCCTTATCTGGCTATGGTTCGTCAGGACCTCCACCAGCCAACCAGTAGTAACATTAACATGATGCTTTAGCTGGATGTGGTTCTACAGGACCTCCACCAGCCGAAGCCAAGTAGTAACATTAACATGATGCTTTATCTGGACGTGGTTCTACAGGACCTCCACCAGCCAACCAGTAGTAACATTAACATGATGCTTTATCTGGACGTGGTTCTACAGGACCTCCACCAGCCAACCAGTAGTAACATTAACATGATGCTTTATCTGGACGTGGTTCTACAGGATCTCCACCAGCCAACCAGTAGTAACATTAACATGATGCTTTATCTAGACGTGGTTCTACAGGACCTCCACCAGCCAACCAGTAGTAACATTAACATGATGCTTTATCTGGACGTGGTTCTACAGGACCTCCACCAGCCAACCAGTAGTAACATTAACATGATGCTTTATCTGGACGTGGTTCTACAGGACCTCCACCAGCCAACCAGTAGTAACATTAACATGATGCTTTATCTAGACGTGGTTCTACAGGACCTCCACCAGCCGAAGCCAAGTAGTAACATTGACATGATGCTTTATCTGGACGTGGTTCTACAGGACCTCCACCAGCCAACTAGTAGTAACATTAACATGATGCTTTATCTGGACGTGGTTCTTCAGGATCTCCACCAGCCAACCAGTAGTAACATTAACATGATGCTTTATCTGGACGTGGTTCTACAGGACCTCCACCAGCCAACCAGTAGTAACATTAACATGATGCTTTATCTGGACGTGGTTCTTCAGGATCTCCACCAGCCAACCAGTAGTAACATTAACATGATGCTTTATCTGGACGTGGTTCTACAGGACCTCCACCAGCCAACCAGTAGTAACATTAACATGATGCTTTATCTGGACGTGGTTCTACAGGACCTCCACCAGCCAACCAGTAGTAACATTAACATGATGCTTTATCTAGACGTGGTTCTACAGGACCTCCACCAGCCAACCAGTAGTAACATTAACATGATGCTTTATCTGGACGTGGTTCTACAGGACCTCCACCAGCCAACCAGTAGTAACATTAACATGATGCTTTATCTGGACATGGTTCTACAGGACCTCCACCAGCCAACCAGTAGTAACATTAACATTATGCTTTATCTAGACGTGGTTCTACAGGACCTCCAACAGCCGAAGCTAAGTAGTAACATTAACATGATGCCTCCTAATTGCAGTCGCTGGGTTCATAATATACTGGAGAACGATCGCCTTACGGCGAGGATAGCTGTGCTGCAAGCCCAGCTTCAGACGCAAGCGTTAGGCAGGGCAATTTCAGTGTAGGAAAGGATGAAACAGCGTCTGTGCCACCAGTAAGTACAGATAGTAGTCTAAATCCCACGGTCCCCGCAAGCTGGACAATTTTCTCACGGCTTCTGGAAGGAAATGCTGTAGGAACGCTCAACCGGTGTCGCCCATTCAGCCGACAGAAACTTTCAACCGGTTTTCCCCATCAAGCAGCGAGTCGGAGTCTGAGGCCGAGCCTTCTCTGGTCTCTCCTCCTCTCGTTACGGGGTCTGAGACGCCGAAGCCTCCCACCATTAGCTCTGACAAATTGAAAACTGTAGTCATTGGCGACTCCATTACCCGCAGTATTAGACTTAAAACAAATCATCCAGCGATCAGACACTGTTTACCAGGGGGCAGGGCTACCGGCATTAAGGCTAATCTGAAGATGGTGCTGGCTAAGGCTAAAACTGGCGAGTGTAGAGAGTATAGAGATATTGTTATCCACGTCGGCACCAACGATGTTAGGATGAAACAGTCAGAGGTCACCAAGCGCAACACAGCTTCAGCGTGTAAATCAGCTAGAAAGATGTGTCAGCATTGAATAATTGTCTCTGGCCCCCTCCCAGTTAGGGGTAGTGATGAGCTCTATAGCAGTAATTGTCTCTGGCCCCTCCCAGTTAGGGTGAGTGGTGAGCTCTACAGCAGAGTCTCTGGCCCTTCCCAGTTAGGGGGAGTGATGAGCTCTACAGCAGAGTCTCTGGCCCCCTCCCAGTTGGGGGGAGTGATGAGCTCTACAGCAGAGTCTCTGGCCCCCTCCCAGTTAGGGGGAGTGATGAGCTCTACAGCAGTAATTGTCTCTGGCCCCTCCCAGTTAGGGGGAGTGATGAGCTCTACAGCAGAGTCTCTGGCCCCTTCCCAGTTAGGGGGAGTGATGAGCTCTACAGCAGTAATTGTCTCTGGCCCCTCCCAGTTAGGGGGAGTGATGAGCTCTACAGCAGAGTCTCACAACTCAATCGCTGGTTGAAAACTGTTTTCTCCCAAAATATAGAATTTGTAGATAATTGTCCCTCTTTCTGGGACTCACCCACAAACAGGACCAAGCCTGGCCTGCTGAGGAGTGATGGACTGGAGGGGTCCTAGCTGGAGGGGTGCTCTCATCTTATCTACAAACATAGACAGGGCTCTAACTCCCCTAGCTCCACAATGAAATAGGGTGCAGGCCAGGGAGCAGGCTGTTAGCCAGGCTGCCATCATAGTGGAGTCTGCCACTAGCACAGTCAGTGTAGTCAGCTCAGCTATCCCCATTGAGACCGTGTCTGTGCCTCGATCTAGGTTGGGCAAAACTAAACATGGCGGTGTTCGCCTTAGCAATCTCACTAGGATAAAGACCTCCTCCATTGCTGTCATTATTGAAAGAGATTGTGATACTTCACATCTCAAAATAGCGCTACTTAATGTTAGATCCCTCACTTCCAAGGCAGTTATAGTCAATGAACTAATCACTGATCATAATCTTGATGTGATTGGCCTGACTGAAACATGGCTTAAGCCTGATGAATTTACTGTGTTAAATGAGGCCTCACCTCCTGGCTACACTAGTAACCATATCCCCCGTGCATCCCGCAAAGGAGGAGGTCAAAATCAGAAACTTTCTGTCCAGAAATATTGCAGAAAAATGTATCCATGCTTTTGTTACTTCTAGGTTAGACTACTGCAATGCTCTACTTTCCGGCTACCCAGATAAAGCACTAAATAAACTTCAGTTAGTTCTAAACACAGCTGCTAGAATCTTGACTAGAACCAAAAAATATATATATAACATTTTATCATATTACTCCAGTGCTAGCCTCCCTACACTGGCTTCCTGTCAAGGCAAGGGCTGATTTCAATGTTTTACTGCTAATCTACAAAGCATTACATGGGCTTGCTCCTACCTATCTCTCTGATTTGGTCCTGCCGTACATACCTACACGTACGCTACGGTCACAAGACGCAGGCCCCCTTAGTGTCCCTATAATTTCTAAGCAAACAGATGGAGGCAGGGCTTTCTCCCATAGAGCTCCATTTTTATGGAATGGTCTGCCTACCCATATGAGAGACGCAGACTCGGTCTCAACCTTTAAGTCTTTATTGAAGACTCATCTCTTCAGTAGGTCCTATGATTGAGTGTAGTCTGGCCCAGAAGTGTGAAGGAGAATGGAAAGGTACTGAAGCAACAAACTGCCCTTGCTGTCTCTGCCTGGCCGGTTCCCTTCTCTCCTCTGGGATTCTCTGCCTCTAACCCTATTACAGGGGCTGAGTCACTGGCTTACTGGTGCTCTTCCATGCCGTCTCTAGGAGGGGTGTGTCATGACGTTGGCCTCTTTAGGTACAGCAAGCCCCACCCCCCTCTCCCTGCCTCCCCCTTTCCTCCTTCAAGTAGGCAGCTGTGGTCAGAGAGGTCGTAAATTCCTAGGGAAGAACCTGCCTCATGGCCACACAGTATAACGACAGAGTGAATTTTCATAGAGAACAAAGGAATTTCTTCCACCTCACAGAACTGAAATCCAGCTACGAACTGGTCCGTTTGTCACAACTTGGGGAAGCTCATGGGAGACGGTGTGGCCACATTACCATAACGCTGTTTATACAATAGCCTCAGATATGAGGTTTACATCTAATTGTTGTATAAGATGAATGAGTATGATACTGTTTGCAAAATTGTGTAATGTGATTTTGGATTGTTTAATGAAGGAAACTCAATTCCCTTTTGAGTTGAACTAAATCAGAGGACCGCCCATGAGCCCAGTTAGGGTCAGCTATCCTGGGACAGCCCCTTTTCTGCAATTCTAACAAATCAAAAACTGAAAAATTGGGCGTGCAAAATTATTCAGCCCCTTTACTTTCAGTGCAGCAAACTCTCTCCAGAAGTTCAGTGAGGATCCCTGAATGATCCAATGTTGATCTTAATTGACTAATGATGATAAATACAATCCACCTGTGTGTAATCAAGTCTCCATATAAATGCACCTGCACTGTGATAGTCTCAGAGGTCCGTCAAAAGCGCAGAGAGCATCATGAAGAACAAGGAACACACCAGGCAGGTCCGAGATACTGTTGTGAAGAAGTTTAAAGCCGGATTTGGATCCAAAAAGATTTCCCAAGCTTTAAACATCCCAAGGAGCACTGTGCAAGCGATAATATTGAAATGGAAGGAGTATCAGACCACTGCAAATCTACCAAGACCTGGCCGTCCCTCTAAACTTTCAGCTGTTACATTGATGCTGTTGACCCGGATCACTGGTTGCTGCGGAAAAAGGAGGAAGGTCAAAAGGGGGGTGAGTGTAACGGATGTGAAACGGCTAGCTTAGTTAGCGTGGGCGCTAAATAGCGTTTCAATCAGTGACGTCACTTGCTCTGAGACCTTGAAGTAGTAGTTCCCCTTGCTCTGCAAGGGCTGCGGCTTTTGTGGAGCGATGGGTAACGACGCTTCAGGCGTCAGTTGTTGATATGTGCCCGGGGACGGTTTAAACTTATACTGTTACATGTTCTCTCTCTCTCTCTGTCTCTCTCTCTGTCTCTCTCTCTCTCTCTCTCTCTCTCTGTCTCTCTCTGTCTCTCTCTCTGTCTCTCTCTCTGTCTCTCTCTGTCTCTCTCTCTGTCTCTCTCTCTCTGAGCCCTAGGACTACCTGGCCTGATGACTCCTTGTTGTCCCCATTCCACCTGGTCGTGCTGCTGCTCCAGTTTCAACTATTCTGCCTGCGCCTATGGATCCCTGACATGTTCACCGGACGTGCTACCTGTCCCAGACCTGCAGTTTTCAACTCACTAGAGACAGCAGGAGCGGGAGAGATACTCTGAATGATCGGCTATGAAAATCCAACTGACATTTACTTCTGAGGTGCTGACCTGTTTCATCCTCTACAACCACTGTGATTAGTATTATTTGACCCTGCTGGTCATTTATGAACATTTGAGCATCTTGGCCATGTTCTGTAATAATCTCCACCCGGCACAGCCAGAAAAGGACTGGCCACCCCACATAGCCTGGTTCCTCTTTAGATTTATTCCTAGGTTCTGGCCTTTCCAGGGAGTTTTTCCTAGCCACCGTGCTTCTACACCTGGATTGCTTGCTGTTTGGGGTTTTAGTCTGGGTTTCTGTACAGCACTTTGAGATAGCAGCTGATGTAAGAGGGGCTTTATAAATACATTTGATTTATTGGTTGATGGTCTGAATAGTTTCCGAAGGCACTGTATAACTGACATACTTGCACCATTATTTTGTTATGTCCTGTAACATATTTTAAGCTATTATTGGTCTTAAAAATCAGTTATGGCCAGGTCCTCCACATTGAAATGATTTATGGCAATCCTTGAAATAGACTGCTGGGACTAATTATAGACTAAATCTATGATGACTGTACTAAAACACTTTCCCTATGGGTATTATTGTTCTCTGAGACATATGGTGCAGTTAACATCCACGGTATCGTGTGATAACAGAACACAACCCTGTCCATTCATATACCCCGCAATATATACAGTGCCTTGCGAAATTATTCGGCCCCTTTGAACTTTGCGACCTTTTGCCACATTTCAGGCTTCAAACATAAAGATATAAAACTGTATTTTTTTTGTGAAGAATCAACAACAAGTGGGACACAATCATGAAGTGGAACGACATTTATTGGATATTTCAAACGTTTTTAACAAATCAAAAACTGAAAAATTGGGCGTGCAAAATTATTCAGCCCCTTTACTTTCAGTGCAGCAAACTCTCTCCAGAAGTTCAGTGAGGATCTCTGAATGATCCAATGTTGACCTAAATGACTAATGATGATAAATACAATCCACCTGTGTGTAATCAAGTATCCGTATAAATGCACCTGCACTGTGATAGTCTCAGAGGTCCGTCAAAAGCGCAGAGAGCATCATGAAGAACAAGGAAGGAGTATCAGACCACTGCAAATCTACCATGACCTGGCCGTCACTCTAAACTTTCAGCTCATACAAGGAGAAGACTGATCAGAGATGCAGCCAAGAGGCCCATGATCACTCTGGATGAACTGCAGAGATCTACAGCTGAGGTGGGAGACTCTGTCCATAGGACAACAATCAGTCGTATATTGCACAAATCTGGCCTTTATGGAAGAGTGGCAAGAAGAAAGCCATTTCTTAAAGATATCCATAAAAAGTGTCATTTAAAGTTTGCCACAAGCCACCTGGGAGACACACCAAACATGTGGAAGAAGGTGCTCTGGTCAGATGAAACCAAAATTGAACTTTTTGGCAACAATGCAAAACGTTTGTTTGGCGTAAAAGCAACACAGCTGACCACACCATCCCCACTGTCAAACATGGTGGTGGCAGCATCATGGTTTGGGCCTGCTTTTCTTCAGCAGGGACAGGGAAGATGGTTAAAATTGATGGGAAGATGGATGGAGCCAAATACAGGACCATTCTGGAAGAAAACCTGATGGAGTCTGCAAAAGACCTGAGACTGGGACGGAGATTTGTCTTCCAACAAGACAATGATCCAAAACATAAATCAAAATCTACAATGGAATGGTTAAAAAATAAACATATCCAGGTGTTAGAATGGCCAAGTCAAAGTCCAGACCTGAATCCAATCGAGAATCTGTGGAAAGAACTGAAAACTGCTGTTCACAAATGCTCTCCATCCAACCTCACTGAGCTCGAGCTGTTTTGCAAGGAGGAATGGGAAAAAAGTTCAGTCTCTCAATGTGCAAAACTGATAGAGACATACCCCAAGCGACTTACAGCTGTAATCGCAGCAAAAGGTGGCGCTACAAAGTATTAACTTAAGGGGGCTGAATAATTTTGCACGCCCAATTTTTCAGTTTTTGATTTGTTAAAAAAGTTTGAAATATCCAATAAATGTCGTTCCACTTCATGATTGTGTCCCACTTGTTGTTGATTCTTCACAAAAAAATACAGTTTTATATCTTTATGTTTGAAGCCTGAAATGTGGCAAAAGGTCGCAAAGTTCAAGGGGGCCGAATACTTTCGCAAGGCACTGTACATGTATAACCTACGACCTGCAACGACTGGCGCATAGAGATATCATTACCATTCCAATTGTATCATACATTAACATTATGAATGTTCATTAATTATGAAGTTAATAACATATCAAATGGCTTTAATTTAATTTTTAATTTTATCCCTGATAATACAACATTAACAGCATAGGAGTCATATCATACACTACGTGACCAAAACAATGTGGACACCTGCTCGTCGAACATGGGCGTTAATTATGGAGTTGCCCCCCCCCCCCCTTTGCTGCTATAACAGCCTCCACTCTTCTGGGAAGGTTTTCCACTAGATGTTGGAACATTGCTGCTATAACAGCCTCCACTCTTCTGGGAAGGCTTTCCACTAGATGTTGGAACATTGCTGCTATAACAGCCTCCACTCTGTGGGAAGGCTTTCCACTAGATGTTGGAACATTGCTGCTATAACAGCCTCCACTCTTCTGGGAAGGCTTTCCACTAGATGTTGGAACATTGCTGCTATAACAGCCTCCACTCTTCTGGGAAGGCTTTCCACTAGATGTTGGAACGATGCTGCAGGGATGTGCTTCCATTCAGCCAGAAGAGCATTAGTGAGGTCGAACACTGATGTTGTGAGATTAGGCCTGGCTCGTAGTTGGTGTTCATATTCATCCCAAAGGTGTCCTATGGGGTTGAGTTCAGGGCTCTGTGCAGGCCAGTCAAGTTCTTCCACAATGATCTCGACAAAACGTTTCTGTGTGGACCTCGCTTTGTGCACAGGGGCATTGTCACGCTGAAACAGGAAAGGGTCTTCCCAAAACTGTTGCCACAAAGTTGGAAGTACAGAATCATCTATAATGTTATTGTATGCTGTAACGTTAAGATTTGCCTTCACTGGAACTAAGTGTCCTAACCATGTAAAACAACCCCAGCCCATTATTCCTCCTCCACCAAACTGTACATTTGACACTGTGATTTGGGGAGGTAGCGTTGTCCTGACATCCGCCAAACCCAGATTTGTCCGTCAGACTGTCAGATAGTGAAGGGTGATTCATCACTCCAGAGAACGCGTTTCTAATGCTCCAGAATCCAATGGGGGTGATCTTTACACCTATCCAGCTGACGCTTGGCATTGTTCATGGTGATATTGGGCTTGTGTGCTGCTGCTCAGCCAGGGAAATCCTGAAGCTCCAGACGAACAGTTATTGTGTTGACGTTGCTTCCAGAGGCAGTTTGGAACTCGGTAGTGAGTGTTGCAACCGAGGACAGATGATTATTTACACGTTATGCTCTTCAGCACTCGGCGGTCACGTTCTGTGAGCTTGTGTGGCCTACCACTTCATAGCTGAACCGTTGTTGCTCCTTGACGTTTCCACTCCACAATAACACCACTTACAGTGGGACAGGGGGCAGCTCTAGCAGGGCAGAAATTTGATGAACTGAGTTGTTGGAAAGATGGCATCCTATGACGGTGACACGTTGAAAAGTCACTGTGCTCTTCAGTAAGGCCATTCTACAGACAATATTTTCTGTGGAGATTGCATGGCTGTGTGCTCGATTTTATACATCTGTCAGCAACGGGTGTGGCTGAAATAGACGAATCCACTCATTTGAAGGCGTGTCCACATTCTATGTTTTGTGTTCTATGTTTTCTATTTATTTTTGTTTGGCCAGGTGTGGTTCTCAATCAGAGGCAGCTGTCTATCGTTGTCTCTGACTGGAAACCATATGTACTAACTGCCTTAATAACTGCCTCTTTACTGCCTTACTAACTGCCTTAATAACTGCCTTACTAACTGCCTTACTAACTGCCTTAATAACTGCCTTACTAACTGCCTTACTAACTGCCTTACTAACTGCCTTACTAACTGCCTTAATAACTGCCTTAATAACTGCCTTAATAACTGCCTTAACTGCCTTACTAACTGCCTTACTAACTGCCTTAATAACTGCCTTACTAACTGCCTTACTAACTGTCTTACTAACTGCCTTAATAACTGCCTTAATAACTGCCTTAATAACTGCCTTACTAACTGCCTTACTAACTGCCTTACTAACTGCCTTAATAACTGCCTTACTAACTGCCTTACTAACTGCCTTACTAACTGCCTTACTAACTGCCTTAATAACTGCCTTAATAACTGCCTTAATAACTGCCTTAATAACTGCCTTACTAACTGCCTTACTAACTGCCTTACTAACTGCCTTACTAACTGCCTTACTAACTGCCTTACTAACTGCCTTAATAACTGCCTTACTAACTGCCTTACTAACTGCCTTACTAACTGCCTTACTAACTGCCTTACTAACTGCCTTACTAACTGCCTTACTAACTGCCTTACTAACTGCCTTAATAACTGCCTTACTAACTGCCTTACTAACTGCCTTACTAACTGCCTTGCTAACTGCCTTACTAACTGCCTTACTAACTGCCTTACTAACTGCCTTACTAACTGCCTTACTAACTGCCTTAATAACTGCCTGACTAAAGGAACCTTTTTGAACTGGAAAGGTTGGTGTCCCGTTTTAGAACCCCGAACCAGGCGCCTTTTACCTTGTAAAGAGAGACTCCCCATGTCTTCCCTTTGATATCAATGACAGCTTAAAGAGGTTATATATAGAAACAGTGGAGCGTACCTTAGGTCTCAGTCTTTCATGGTAACCAGAGTAAAACCTCATCAAATATTCAGTGGTGGTGTTTTTCTGCAACATTTTACCTGAAAAACTAATACAAAACACAGGGCTATTTGTCAGGCCACGTACCAATTTATTATTAATGGCTGAGTAATGCTTACCAGAGTGCCTTTAAGCAAGTATAATTGGCTAATGCAACTAGCGTGAGTAAAAGCCAGCTCTAGCCCAAGCTTCCTCTATAATGGCTTTTTACCATGTTGTAGGTGAGAAGGACAGATTGTTTTCTGACCCTGCCTGGTATTATGCAGATGATGCTATTATCTCCCCATTCAGAGCTTCTTCTACTCATATTTGCCTCCTGTCCTGTCCTCGTTTTAATGCCATCGCTCTCCCTCACAATGGAGACCTGCAAGCATTGACCTCCCCCCCCCATCCCCTCTGGTGTCTCTGGTGTGTGTGTCCTGCTCTCGTATTCTTGGGTAATGAGAGGAAGAGATGGCGGAAGAGGGGAGAAGGGCGAGGGGGGGGGGCTACTGTGGAAGTAGTTGTTGACTGTCGTGGCTGAATAAACCGCTTGATGAGATGGGCCGGCTGGCTGACGGATGGCCGGATGGAGGAGTGGAGAGGAGGAGGAGAGGTGTATGACAGTGCCTCGACCAATAAGAGTGCCTCGACCAACGCATTGATTCACACACAACATCCTATTCCGTTTATAGTGCAATACTTTTGACCAGGGACCCTCCAACGTCACTTTATACCAGGGCTCTCCAACCCTGTACCTGGAGAGCTAGCTTCCTGTAGGTTTTCACTCTCTGCATTTCTGCCTTACTGCCTGCCTTACTGACTTACTGCCTGCCTTACTGACTTACTTCCTGCCTTACTGACTTACTTCCTGCCTTACTGACTTACTTCCTGCCTTACTGGCGTACTGCCTGCCTTACTGGCGTACTGCCTTTCTTACTGACTTACTTCCTGCCTTACTGAGGTACTGTCTGCCTTACTGGCGTACTTCCTGCCTTACTGAGGTACTGTCTGCCTTACTGGCGTACTGCCTGCCTTAATGCCTTACTGCCTGCCTTACTGACTTACTGCCTGCCTTGCTGACTTACTGCCTGCCTTACTGGCGTAATGCCTTACTGATGTACTGCCTGCCTTACTGACTGTCGTACTGACTGCCTTACTGCCTGCCTTACTGCCTGCCTTACTGACTGCCTGTCTTACTGTCTGCCTTACTGCCTGCCTTACAGACTGCCTTCCTTACTGCCTGCCTTACAGACTTAACACCTTCCTTACTGCCTGCCTTACTGACTTAATTACCTTCCTTACTGCCTGCCTTACTACATGCTGTACTGATTGCCTTAATAACTGCCTTAATAACTGCCTTACTAACTGCCTTACTAACTGCTTTACTGACTGCCTTACTAACTGCCTTAATAACTGCCTTAATAACTGCCTTACTAACTGCCTTACTAACTGCCTTACTAACTGCCTTAATAACTGCCTTACTAACTGCCTTACTAACTGCCTTACTAACTGCCTTACTAACTGCCTTACTAACTGCCTTACTAACTGCCTTACTAACTGCCTTACTAACTGCCTTACTAACTGCCTTACTGCCTTAATAACTGCCTTACTAACTGCCTTACTAACTGCCTTACTTACTGCCTTACTAACTGCCTTAATAACTGCTTTACTAACTGTCTCCTTACCTCCTTACTGCCTCCTTACCTTCTTACTGCCTTACTAACTGCCTTAATAACTGCTTTACTAACTGTCTCCTTACCTCCTTACTGCCTCCTTACTGCCTCCTTACCTTCTTACTGCCTTGATAACTGCCTTAATAACTGCCTTACTAACTGCCTTAATAACTGCCTTACTAACTGCCTTAATACCTGCCTTAATAACTGCCTTACTAACTGCCTTACTAACTGCCTTAATAACTGCCTTAATAACTGCCTTAATAACTGCCTTAATAACTGCCTTAATAACTGCCTTAATAACTGCCTTACTAACTGCCTTAATAACTGCCGTACTGACTGCCTTAATAACCGTGGTATACGGTCTGATATACTACGGCTGTCAGCCAATCAGCATTCAGGGCTCGAACCACCCAGTTTATTATCGGAACAGCACACCATGATGTCCCTTTCATCTGTAATTTAATTCATAGATTGAACAATATTTCCGCACTCGCACAAGCACACACACACACACACACACGCAGACACACACACACGCAGACACACACACACGCAGACACACACACACGCAGACACACACACACGCAGACACACACATACGCAGACACACACATACGCAGACACAAACACACACACGCAGACACACACACAGACACACACGCACACACGCAGACACACACGCACACACACACACACGCAGACACACACACACGCAGACACACACACACGCAGACACACACGCACACACACACACACACACACACACACACACACACACACACACACACACACACACACACACACACACACACACACACACACACACACACACATACATGGCCATCTTCCTTCAGTCTACATCAGTTAAAGATGCCAGTTATTTGCGATATCTATATCACCTCATTGTCCTCTCCTGGTTGCATTCAATCACCTCACCGACCAACACTGTGCGTGTGTGTGTGTGTGCGTGTGTGTGTGTGTGTGTGTGTGTGTGTGTGTGTGTGTCTGTGTGTGTGTGTGTGTATAATGCCTCTTTCCAGCTTGCGTCTGCTTGATGGAGCTGGTGCATTATGTCTGGAATGAGCTGAGCGTCTGGGACAGATAGAACAGGGAAATAGACAGGAATGAGGTGTGTCTCCTGCCCAGTTTGTGTGTGTGTGTGTGTGTCTCCTGCCCAGTTGGTGTGTGTGTGTGTCTCCTGCCCAGTTTGTATGTGTGTGTGTGATCGTGCCGTGAATGCCTTTGTGTTTTGTGTGTGTGTGTGTGTCTTCTGCCCAGTAGGGATGTGAGTAATTACCGCCACTTCCATCACCAGCTGTGTGCTGTACATCAAATACTTTCACTCACAAACTCAGCGTCTGGGTTTTAAACATGTCTATCTCTACCTCAACTCCCATGAGGTGTTTCACTTCATCTTGTCATCAGTCACTGTCTCCATCTTGTCATCACCAACTGTCTTCATCTTGTCATCTCCAACTGTCTTCATCTTGTCATCACTAACTGTCTCCATCTTGTCATCATTCACTGTCTCCATCTTGTCATCAGTCACTGTCTCCATCTTGTCATCACCAACTGTCTTCATCTTGTCATCACCAACTGTCTTCATCTTGTCATCACTAACTGTCTTCATCTTGTCATCACTAACTGTCTTCATCTTGTCATCACTAACTGTCTTCATCTTGTCATCACTAACTGTCTTCATCTTGTCATCACTAACTGTCTCCATCTTGTCATCATTCACTGTCTCCATCTTGTCATCAGTCACTGTCTCCATCTTGTCATCACTAACTGTCTTAATCTTGTCATCAGTCACTGTCTCCATCTTGTCATCACTAACTGTCTTCATCTTGTCATCACTAACTGTCTCCATCTTGTCATCAGTCACTGTCTCCATCTTGTCATCACTAACTGTCTCCATCTTGTCATCAGTCACTGTCTCCATCTTGACTTCACTAACTGTCTCCATCTTGTCATCACTAACTGTCTCCATCTTGTCATCAGTCACTGTCTCCATCTTGTCATCACAAACTGTCTCCATCTTGTCATCACTAACTGTCTCCATCTTGTCATCAGTCACTGTCTCCATCTTGACTTCACTAACTGTCTCCATCTTGTCATCACTAACTGCCTCCATCTGGTCATCACTAACTGTCTCCATCTTTTCATCACTAACTGTCTCCATCTTGTCATCAGTCACTGTCTCCATCTTGTCATCACTAACTGTCTCCATCTTGTCATCATTCACTGTCTCCATCTTGTCATCAGTCACTGTCTCCATCTTGTCATCACTAACTGTCTTAATCTTGCCATCACTAACTGTCTCCATCTTGTCATCACTGTCTCCATCTTTTCATCAGGCACTGTCTCCATCTTGTCATCACTAACTGTCTCCATCTTGTCATCAGTCACTGTCTCCATCTCGTCATCACTAACTATCTCCATCTTGTCATTCACCAGAGGTGGAACCAAGTCACTATTATTTGAATTCTCATGCCACAAGGTCTGAGTCGTGAGTCCTCTACATATAAAATGACTATGACTAACCTGACAAACATTGACTCTGTACCGGTACCCCCTGTATATAGCCTCCACATTGACTCTGTACCGGTACCCCCTGTATATAGCCTCCACATTGACTCTGTACCGGTACCCACTGTATATAGCCTCCACATTGACTCTGTACCGGTACCCCCTCTCTATAGCCTCCACATTGACTCTGTACCGGTACCCCCTGTCTATAGCCTCCACATTGACTCTGTACCGGTACCCCCTGTATATAGCCTCCACATTGACTCTGTACTGGTACACCCTGTATATAGCCTCCACATTGACTCTGTACCGTAACACCCTGTATATAGCCTCCACATTGACTCTGTACCGTAATACCCTGTATATAGCCTCCACATTGACTCTGTACCGGTACCACCTGTATATAGCCTCCACATTGACTCTGTACTGGTACCCCCTGTATATAGCCTCCACATTGACTCTGTACTGGTACCCCCTGTATATAGTCTCCACATTGACTCTGTACTGGTACCCCCTGTATATAGCCTCCACATTGACTCTGTACCGGTACCCCCTTGTATATAGCCTCCACATTGACTCTGTACCGGTACCCCCTGTATATAGCCTCCACATTGACTCTGTACCGGTACCCCCTGTATATAGCCTCTACATTGACTCTGTACCGGTACCCCCTGTATATAGTCTCCACATTGACTCTGTACCGGTACCCCCTGTATATAGCCTCCACATTGACTCTGTACCGTAACCCCCTGTATATAGCCTCCACATTGACTCTGTACTGGTACCCCCTGTATATAGCCTCCACATTGACTCTGTACTGGTACCCCCTGTATATAGCATCCACATTGACTCTGTACCGTAACACCCTGTATATAGCCTCCACATTGACTCTGTACTGGTACCCCCTGTATATAGCATCCACATTGACTCTGTACCGTAACACCCTGTATATAGCCTCCACATTGAGTCTGTACTGGTACTCTCTTGAGTCATCTCCAAATCGTTGTACGAGCAAGTCAAGTCTCCAGTCAAGTAAAACATAGATATATATATATCAATACATGGATTTACTTATTAATCTACAAATGGAGACCGTGGGACTATAAGGTTCTATCTTGCAGGTTAGTCATGAATGAGTCACATACAGCATAATACTGTAGATCTGTAGTCGTACATGAGATTACGGTATTGGACATAATGGGGGTTTTAGGTTGAGATTACGGTATTGGACATAATGGGGGTTTTAGGTTGAGATTAAGGTATTGGATGTTATGGGGGTTTTAGGTTGAGATTACGGTATTGTGCATAATGGGGGTTTTAGGTTGAGATTAAGGTATTGTGCATAATGGGGGTTTTAGGTTGAGATTACGGTATTGGATGTTATGGGGGTTTTAGGTTGAGATTACGGTATTGTGCATAATGGGGGTTTTAGGTTGAGATTAAGGTATTGTGCATAATGGGGGTTTTAGGTTGAGATTACGGTATTGGATGTTATGGGGTTTTAGGTTGAGATTACGGTATTGTGCATTATGGGGGTTTTAGGTTAAGATTAAGGTATTGGATGTTATGGGGGTTTTAGGTTGAGATTACGGTATTGTGCATAATGGGGGTTTTAGGTTGAGATTAAGGTATTGTGCAAAATGGGGGTTTTAGGTTGAGATTACGGTATTGGATGTTATGGGGGTTTTAGGTTGAGATTACGGTATTGTGCATAATGGGGGTTTTAGGTTGAGATTAAGGTATTGTGCATAATGGGGGTTTTAGGTTGAGATTACGGTATTGGATGTTATGGGGGTTTTAGGTTGAGATTACGGTATTGTGCATTATGGGGGTTTTAGGTTGAGATTACGGTATTGGATGTTATGGGGTTTTAGGTTGAGATTACGGTATTGTGCATTATGGGGGTTTTAGGTTGAGATTACGGTATTGGATGTTATGGGGGTTTTAGGTTGAGATTATGGTATTGTGCATTATGGGGGTTTTAGGTTGAGATTACGGTATTGGATGTTATGGGGGTTTTAGGTTGAGATTACGGTATTGTGCATTATGGGGGTTTTAGGTTGAGATTACGGTAATGGATGTTATGGGTGTTTTAGGTTGAGATTACGGTAATGGATGTTATGGGGGTTTTAGGTTGAGATTACGGTATTGGATGTTATGGGGGTTTTAGGTTGAGATTACGGTATTGGATGTTATGGGGGTTTTAGGTTGAGATTACGGTATTGTGCATTATGGGGGTTTTAGGTTGAGATTACGGTAATGGATGTTATGGGGGTTTTAGGTTGCGATTACGGTAATGGATGTTATGGGGGTTTTAGGTTGAGATTACGGTAATGGATGTTATGGGGGTTTTAGGTTGAGATTACGGTATTGGATGTTATGGGGGTTTTAGGTTGAGATTACGGTATTGTGCATTATGGGGGTTTTAGGTTGAGATTACGGTATTGGATGTTATGGGGGTTTTAGGTTGAGATTACGGTATTGTGCATTATGGGGGTTTTAGGTTGAGATTACGGTAATGGATGTTATGGGGGTTTTAGGTTGAGATTACGGTAATGGATGTTATGGGGGTTTTAGGTTGAGATTACGGTATTGGATGTTATGGGGGTTTTAGGTTGAGATTACGGTATTGGATGTTATGGGGGTTTTAGGTTGAGATTACGGTATTGTGCATTATGGGGGTTTTAGGTTGAGATTACGGTAATGGATGTTATGGGGGTTTTAGGTTGCGATTACGGTAATGGATGTTATGGGGGTTTTAGGTTGAGATTACGGTAATGGATGTTATGGGGGTTTTAGGTTGAGATTACGGTATTGGATGTTATGGGGGTTTTAGGTTGAGATTACGGTATTGGATGTTATGGGGGTTTTAGGTTGAGATTACGGTATTGTGCATTATGGGGGTTTTAGGTTGAGATTACGGTAATGGATGTTATGGGGGTTTTAGGTTGAGATTACGGTAATGGATGTTATGGGGGTTTTAAGGTTGAGTTTAGAGTAATGGGTGGGGGTTCAACCAGTTTAATAATTTTGTCATGGGCGGGGGGGGGGGGGGGGGGTAGTTTGGACAGAGGGTAGCCCTCACCTCCTCTCACAGATTACTGTTAGGATCAATCACCTCGTCTCACAGATTACTACTAGGATCAATCCCATCGTCTCACAGATTACTGCTAGGATCAATCACCTCGTCTCACAGATTACTGCAAGGATCAATCACCTCGTCTCACAGATTACTGCTATGATCAATCACCTCGTCTCACAGATTACTGCTATGATCAATCACCTTGTCTCACAGATTACTGCTAGGATCAATCACCTCATCTCACAGATTACTGCTAGGATCAATCACCTCATCTCACAGATTACTGCTAGGATCAATCACCTCATCTCACAGATTACTGCAAGGATCAATCAACTCGTCTCTCAGTTTACCACACAGTAGATGTGAGGTGTGTGAGGATTAGGGAAGAGTGTGTGTGTGTGTGTGTGTGTGTGTGTGTGTGTGTGTGTGTGTGTGTGTGTGTGTGTGTGTGTGTGTGTGTGTGTGTGTGTGTGTGTGTGTGTGTGTGTGTGTGTGTGTGCTGTTTCTATTTTCTGCTGAATCTGTGTATCTGGCACTCCCTCTCTTAATGTGAGAGTCCAGAGGGGATTTGGGTCATGGCAGAGAGAGCATGGAACAGATTTTTCAGTAAATGGTTTATTGATTTGTATCTCCCTCAAGACAGTAGCTGTTATGAGATTAGATGTTAATCATTGCTGGCGCTCAGATCATCATGTGCGGTACTGGATTAACACGTAATCCATGTATTTACATAATATAGGACTGCTGCAACATACCGCCTATTGTGTTTGTTTTTAACAGAGTCAAAATTTGATTTAGACCACAGAATGCATTTTACATTGTTTTATTTTCTCTCTCTTAGTCTCTAGCTTTGTAACGTCGGCGTATTGAGGAATTAGTTGTGAGAAAATTATTTCAGTTTGACAGATGACTTCTGGAGGTCTGGAGAAGAGAAGGTCTGGAGTTTAGGGATTTACGTGACAGTAACCATCTACTTACTTTCTGTCAGTGTTATTAATGATTTTCATCAATGCACATTGATCAGAGCCTTAGCGGAGGAAAAGCAGAGAGAGGAGGGAGGAGGAGAGAGGAGAGAGAAAAGTGAGAGAAAAGAGAGAAAGAAAGAGAGAGAAAGAGAGAGAGAATGTATGACCATATTAGAGAGACATATTTCCCTCAGATTACACAGATCCACAAAGAATTCGAAAACAAATCAAATTTTGAAAAACTCCCATATCTACTGGGTGAAATTCCACAGTGTGACATCACAGCAGCAAGATTTGTGACCTGTTGCCACGAGAAAAGGGCAACCAGTGAAGAACACACACCATTGTAAATACAACCCATATTTATGCTTATTTATTTTATCTTGTGTCCTTTAACCATTTGTACATTGTTAAAACACTGTATATATATATATATAATATGACATTTGTAATGTCTTTATTGTTTTGAAACTTCTGTATGTGTAATGTTTACTGTTAATTTTTGTTGTTTTTCACTTTATATTTTCACTTTGTATGTTGTCTACCTCACTTGCTTTGGCAATGTTAACACATGTTTCCCATGCCAATAAAGCCCTTGAATTGAATTGAATAGAGAGAAACGTGAGAGAAAAGAAAGTGAGTGAGAAAGAGAAAAGAGAGAGAAAGAGAGAGAGCGAGACATAATTCCTATTGAGAAAGGCTGCCGTAGGCAGACATGGCTCTCAAGAGGTGACAGGCTATGTGCACAAAACCCACAAAATGAGGTGGAAACTGAGCTGCACTTCATAACCTCCTGCCCAATGTATGACCATATTAGAGACATATTTCCCTCAGATTACACAGATCCACAAAGAATTCGAAAACAAATCCAATTTTGATAAACTCCCATATCTACTGGGTGAAATTCCACAGTGTGCCTCACAGCAGCAAGATTTGTGACCTGTTGCCACGAGAAAATGGCAACCAGTGAAGAACAAACACCATTGTAAATACAACCCATATTTATGTTTATATATTTTCCCTTTTCCCTACTTTTACCATTTGTAAATCATTACAACACTGTATATAGACATAATATGACATTTGTAATGTCTTTATTATTTTTGGAACTAATGTTTACTGTTCAGTTTTATCGTTTATTAAACTTTTGTTTATTATCTATCTCACATGCTTTGGCAATTTGAACGTGTGTTTCCCATGTCAACAAAGCCCCTTAAAGTTAAATTGAGAGAGAGTGGAAAGAGATGACTCAAGTAGCGAAGTAAACTATAAGAATGGACGTTACATACAACGTATCACGTTTAACAAACCAAACATTAAAATACCGTTATAGAAGGTAGAGTAAAAACCCAATCTGGTCCGTGTATCAATACCGGTTTATCAAAAAATAAGGTTTACAGTCCAGTCCTCTGTGTGTATAGTTGTCCAGTCCAGTCCTATGTGTGTATAGTTGTCTAGTCCTATTTGTGTATAGTTGTACAGTCCAGTCCTATATGTGTATAGTTGTACAGTCCAGTCCTATATGTGTATAGTTGTACAGTCCAGTCCTATATGTGTATAGTTGTACAGTCCAGTCCTCTGTGTGTATAGTTGTCCAGTCCAGTCCTATGTGTGTATAGTTGTCTAGTCCTATATGTGTATAGTTGTCTAGTCCTATGTGTGTATAGTTGTCTAGTCCTATTTGTGTATAGTTGTACAGTCCTATGTGTGTATAGTTGTCCAGTCCTATGTGTGTATAGTTGTCTAGTCCTATGTGTGTATAGTTGTCCAGTTCTATGTGTGTATAGTTGTCCAGTTCTATGTGTGTATAGTTGTCCAGTCCAGTCCTATGTGTGTATAGTTGTACAGTCCTATGTGTGTATAGTTGTCCAGTCCAGTCCTATGTGTGTATAGTTGTACAGTCCAGTCCTATATGTGTATAGTTGTACAGTCCAGTCCTATATGTGTATAGTTGTACAGTCCAGTCCTATATGTGTATAGTTGTACAGTCCAGTCCTATGTGTGTATAGTTGTCCAGTCCAGTCCTATGTGTGTATAGTTGTCCAGTCCTATGTGTGTATAGTTGTACAATCCTATGTGTGTATAGTTGTACAGTCCAGTCCTATGTGTGTATAGTTGTCCAGTCCTATGTGTGTATAGTTGTACAGTCCAGTCCTATATGTGTATAGTTGTACAGTCCAGTCCTATATGTGTATAGTTGTACAGTCCAGTCCTATATGTGTATAGTTGTACAGTCCAGTCCTATATGTGTATAGTTGTACAGTCCAGTCCTATATGTGTATAGTTGTACAGTCCAGTCCTATGTGTGTATAGTTGTACAGTCCAGTCCTATATGTGTATAGTTGTACAGTCCAGTCCTATATGTGTATAGTTGTACAGTCCAGTCCTATATGTGTATAGTTGTACAGTCCAGTCCTATATGTGTATAGTTGTACAGTCCAGTCCTATATGTGTATAGTTGTACAGTCCAGTCCTATATGTGTATAGTTGTACAGTCCAGTCCTATGTGTGTATAGTTGTACAGTCCAGTCCTATGTGTGTATAGTTGTACAGTCCAGTACTATATGTGTATAGTTGTACAGTCCAGTCCTATGTGTGTATAGTTGTACAGTCCAGTCCTATATGTGTATAGTTGTCCAGTCCTATATGTGTATAGTTGTACAGTCCAGTCCTATATGTGTATAGTTGTACAGTCCAGTCCTATATGTGTATAGTTGTACAGTCCAGTCCTATATGTGTATAGTTGTACAGTCCAGTCCTATGTGTGTATAGTTGTCCAGTCCAGTCCTATGTGTGTATAGTTGTACAGTCCAGTCCTATGTGTGTATAGTTGTACAGTCCAGTCCTATATGTGTATAGTTGTACAGTCCAGTCCTATGTGTGTATAGTTGTACAGTCCAGTCCTATGTGTGTATAGTTGTACAGTCCTGTCCTATATGTGTATAGTTGTACAGTCCAGTCCTATATGTGTATAGTTGTACAGTCCAGTCCTATGTGTGTATAGTTGTCCAGTCCAGTCCTATATGTGTATAGTTGTACAGTCCAGTCCTATGTGTGTATAGTTGTCCAGTCCTATATGTGTATAGTTGTACAGTCCAGTCCTATATGTGTATAGTTGTACAGTCCAGTCCTATGTGTGTATAGTTGTCCAGTCCAGTCCTATATGTGTATAGTTGTACAGTCCAGTCCTATGTGTGTATAGTTGTACAGTTCTATATGTGTATAGTTGTACAGTCCAGTCCTATATGTGTATAGTTGTACAGTCCAGTCCTATGTGTGTATAGTTGTCCAGTCCTATATGTGTATAGTTGTACAGTCCAGTCCTATATGTGTATAGTTGTACAGTCCAGTCCTATATGTGTATAGTTGTCCAGTCCAGTCCTATGTGTGTATAGTTGTACAGTCCAGTCCTATATGTGTATAGTTGTACAGTCCAGTCCTATATGTGTATAGTTGTACAATCCTATGTGTGTATAGTTGTACAGTCCAGTCCTATATGTGTATAGTTGTCCAGTCCTATATGTGTATAGTTGTACAGTCCAGTCCTATATGTGTATAGTTGTACAGTCCAGTCCTATATGTGTATAGTTGTCCAGTCCAGTCCTATGTGTGTATAGTTGTACAGTCCAGTCCTATATGTGTATAGTTGTACAGTCCAGTCCTATATGTGTATAGTTGTACAGTCCAGTCCTATATGTGTATAGTTGTACAGTCCAGTCCTATGTGTGTATAGTTGTACAGTCCAGTCCTATGTGTGTATAGTTGTACAGTCCAGTCCTATATGTGTATAGTTGTACAGTCCAGTCCTATATGTGTATAGTTGTCCAGTCCTCTATGTGTATAGTAAACAGCGTGACTGGGGCTTTTCTGATTGAAGCACGTTTCACTGCAATATTCTCCAGTAAATGTCAAGGCTCCACTCTCTCCTGAGGCCTCGATGCCAGGTTTGTCCTGCTGGATACTGCACTTACTTGTCCATCTTTGTTCTCTCAGCTCTTTCTGTCTGCAGCTGGTTAAAGTTTGATTTAAGTAAACAAGGCTTGATTCCTTTCCTCGGTGCCACCTAACAACATGATTGCAACGAGTCACTCTCTGTAAATTCCCCTTTCAGCTTTACCCCGGCCAGTATAGATGGCAGCAGTCACAAGAGATACCGCTCCACTTCCACTGTGACCAATGCCATTGTGCTGAAATCTGAAGGAGATATTTGAATTCCATGAAAAACAATCTAATACAACTTGTGGTCCCCCCCAATTCAGTCCCATTAAAAATCATATTTTCCACTAACCCTCATTTATTTATTCAACCTTTATTCAACCTGTTTTTTAACCTTTATTTAACTAGGCAAGCCAGTTAAAGCCAGTTATTTACAATGACGGCCTACCAAAAGGCAAAAGGCCTCCTGCGGGGACGAGTGTCTGGGATTAAATAAACTATAGGAAAATAAACACACATCACGACAAGAGAAACACCACAACACTACATGTAGAGAGACGTAAAACAGCAACACAGCATGGTAGCAACACAACATGACAACAACATGGTAGCAACACAACATGACAACAACATGGTAGCAACACAACATGGCAACAACATGGTAGCAACACAACATGACAACAACATGGTAGCAGAACAACATGACAACAACATGGTAGCAGAACAACATGACAACAACATGGTAGCAACACAACATGACAATAACATGGTAGCAACACAACATGACAACAACATGGTAGCAACACAACATGACAACAACATGGTAGCAGCACAACATGACAACAACATGGTAGCAACAACATGGTAGCAACACAACATGACAACAACATGGTAGCAACACAACATGGTAGCAACACAACATGGCAACAACATGGTAGCAACACATGACAACAACATGGTAGCAACACAACATGGTAGCAGCACAAAACATAGTACAAACCTTATTGGGCACAGACAACACCACAAAGGGCAAGAAGGTAGAGACAACAATATGTTACGCAAAGCAGCCACAACTGTCACTAAGAGTGTCCATGATTGAGTCTTTGAATGAAGAGATGGAGATGAAACTGTCCAGTTTGAGTGTTTGTTGCAGCTCGTTCCAGTCGCTAGCTGCAGCGAACTGAAAAGAGGAGCGACCCAGGGATGTGTTCGTTGCAGCTCGTTCCAGTCTCTAGCTGCAGAGAACTGAAAAGAGGAGCGACCCAGGGATGTGTGCTTTGGGGACCTTTAACAGAATGTGACTGGCAGAACGGGTGTTGTATGTGGAGGATGAGGGCTGCAGTAGATATCTCAGATAAGGGGAAGTGAGGCCTAAGAGGGTTTTATAAATAAGCATCAACTAGTGGGTCTTGCGATGGGTGTACAGAGATGACCAGTTTACAGAGGAGTATAGAGTGCAGTGACGTGTCCTATAAGGAGCATTGGTGACAAATCTGATGGCCGAAAGGTAAAGAACATCTAGCCACTCGAGCACCCTTACCCGCTGATCTATAAATTATGTCTCCGTAATCTAGCATGGGTAGGATGGTTATCTGAATCAGCGTTATTTTGGCAGCTGAGGAGAAAAAGGAGCGATTTACGATAGAGGAAACCAAGTCCAGATTTAACTTTAGCCTGCAGCTTTGATATGTGCTGAGAGAAGGACAGTGTACCATCTAGCCATACTCCCAAGTACTTGTATGAGGTGACTACCTCAAGCTCTAAACCCTCAGAGGTAGTAATCAAACCTTTGGGGAGAGGGGCATTAATCTTACCAAACCACACTCAGAACAAGGTTAAGGGAAGGTGAAGCTCGTTGGACACTAAGAAAGCTTTGTTGTAGACTGTTTAACACAACATCTGTGGAGGGGCCAGCTGAGTATAAGACTGTCATCTGCATATAAATGGATGAGAGAGATTCCTACTGCCTGAGCTATGTTGTGATGTAAACCCTAACCTTACTAGCCCAAAAACCTAACCTTAACCCTAAACCTAAACCTTAGTTTCTAACTCTAACCTTAAAATGAACCCTAGCTCCTAACCCTAAAACTAATTCTAACCCTAAACCCTAGCTCCTAACCCTAACCCTAAAACTAATTCTAACCCTAAACCCTAGCTCCTAACCCTAAAACTAAAACTAATTCTAACCCTAAACCTTAGCTCCTAGCCCTAACCCTAACCCTTAGCTCCTAACCCTAACCCTAAACCTAGTTCTAACTCTAAAACTAATTCTAACCTTAGCTCCTAACCCTAACTCTAAACCTTAGCTCCTAACCCTAACTCTAAACCTTAGCTCCTAACCCTAACCCTAAACCTTGTTCTAACCCTAAAACGAATTCTAACTCTAAACCTTAGCTCCTAACCCTAACCCTAAACCTAGTTCTAACTCTAAAACTAATTCTAACCTTAGCTCCTAACCCTAACTCTAAACCTTAGCTCCTAACCCTAACCCTAAACCTTAGCTCCTAGCCCTAACCCTAAACCTTGTTCTAACCCTAAAACGAATTCTAACTCTAAACCTTAGCTCCTAACCCTAACCCTTAGCTCATAACCCTAACCCTAAACCTAGTTCTAACTCTAAAACTAATTCTAACCTTAGCTCCTAACCCTAACTCTAAACCTTAGCTCCTAACCCTAACCCTAAACCTTAGCTCCTAACCCTAACCATAAACCTAGTTCTAACCCTAAAACTAATTCTAACCTTAGCTCCTAACCCTAAACCTACTTCTAACCCTAAAACTAATTCTAACCTTAGCTCCTAACCCTAAACCTAGTTCTAACCTTAAAACGAATTCTAAACTTAACCCTTAACCTTAGTGTTACATCTGGGGAGGGGCCAGCTGAGTATAAGACTGTCATCTGCATATAAGTGGATGAGAGAGATTCCTACTGCCTGAGTTATGTTGTGATGTAAACCCTAACCTTACTAGCCCAAAAACCTAACCTTAACCCTAACTCTAACCTTAAAATGAACCCTAGCTCCTAACCCTAAAACTAATTCTAACCCTAAACCCTAGCTCCTAACCCTAACCCTAAAACTAATTCTAACCCTAAACCCTAGCTCCTAACCCTAAAACTAAAACAAATTCTAACCCTAAACCTTAGCTCCTAGCCCTAGACCTAGTTCTAACCCTAAAACGAATTCTAACTCTAAACCTTAGCTCCTAACCCTAACCCTAACCCTTAGCTCCTAACCCTAACCCTAAACCTAGTTCTAACTCTAAAACTAATTCTAACCTTAGCTCCTAACCCTAACTCTAAACCTTAGCTCCTAACCCTAACCCTAAACCTTAGCTCCTAACCCTAACCCTAAACCTTGTTCTAACCCTAAAACGAATTCTAACTCTAAACCTTAGCTCATAACCCTAACCCTTAGCTCATAACCCTAACCCTAAACCTAGTTCTAACTCTAAAACTAACTCTAAACCTTAGCTCCTAACCCTAACTCTAAACCTTAGCTCCTAACCCTAACCCTAAATCTTAGCTCCTAACCCTAACCATAAACCTAGTTCTAACCCTAAAACTAATTCTAACCTTAGCTCCTAACCCTAAATCTAGTTCTAACCCTAAAACTAATTCTAACCTTAGCTCCTAACCCTAAACCTAGTTCTAACCTTAAAACGAATTCTAAACTTAACCCTTAACCTTAGTGTTACATCTGGGGAGGGGCCAGCTGAGTATAAGACTGTCATCTGCATATAAGTGGATGAGAGAGATTCCTACTGCCTGAGTTATGTTGTGATGTAAACCCTAACCTTACTAGCCCAAAAACCTAACCTTAACCCTAAACCTAAACCTTAGTTTCTAACTCTAACCTTAAAATGAACCCTAGCTCCTAACCCTAAAACTAATTCTAACCCTAAACCCTAGCTCCTAACCCTAACCCTAAAACTAATTCTAACCCTAAACCCTAGCTCCTAACCCTAAAACTAAAACTAATTCTAACCCTAAACCTTAGCTCCTAGCCCTAACCCTAACCCTTAGCTCCTAACCCTAACCCTAAACCTAGTTCTAACCCTAAAACTAATTCTAACCTTAGCTCCTAACCCTAACTCTAAACCTTAGCTCCTAACCCTAACCCTAAACCTTAGCTCCTAACCCTAACCCTAAACCTTGTTCTAACCCTAAAACGAATTCTAACTCTAAACCTTAGCTCCTAACCCTAACCCTAAACCTAGTTCTAACTCTAAAACTAATTCTAACCTTAGCTCCTAACCCTAACTCTAAACCTTAGCTCCTAACCCTAACCCTAAACCTTAGCTCCTAGCCCTAACCCTAAACCTTGTTCTAACCCTAAAACGAATTCTAACTCTAAACCTTAGCTCCTAACCCTAACCCTTAGCTCATAACCCTAACCCTAAACCTAGTTCTAACTCTAAAACTAATTCTAACCTTAGCTCCTAACCCTAACTCTAAACCTTAGCTCCTAACCCTAACCCTAAACCTTAGCTCCTAACCCTAACCATAAACCTAGTTCTAACCCTAAAACTAATTCTAACCTTAGCTCCTAACCCTAAACCTAGTTCTAACCCTAAAACTAATTCTAACCTTAGCTCCTAACCCTAAACCTAGTTCTAACCTTAAAACGAATTCTAAACTTAACCCTTAACCTTAGTGTTACATCTGGGGAGGGGCCAGCTGAGTATAAGACTGTCATCTGCATATAAGTGGATGAGAGAGATTCCTACTGCCTGAGTTATGTTGTGATGTAAACCCTAACCTTACTAGCCCAAAAACCTAACCTTAACCCTAAACCTAAACCTTAGTTTCTAACTCTAACCTTAAAATGAACCCTAGCTCCTAACCCTAAAACTAATTCTAACCCTAAACCCTAGCTCCTAACCCTAACCCTAAAACTAATTCTAACCCTAAACCCTAGCTCCTAACCCTAAAACTAAAACGAATTCTAACCCTAAACCTTAGCTCCTAGCCCTAGACCTAGTTCTAACCCTAAAACGAATTCTAACTCTAAACCTTAGCTCCTAACCCTAACCCTAACCCTTAGCTCCTAACCCTAACCCTAAACCTAGTTCTAACTCTAAAACTAATTCTAACCTTAGCTCCTAACCCTAACTCTAAACCTTAGCTCCTAACCCTAACCCTAAACCTTAGCTCCTAACCCTAACCCTAAACCTTGTTCTAACCCTAAAACGAATTCTAACTCTAAACCTTAGCTCCTAACCCTAACCCTTAGCTCATAACCCTAACCCTAAACCTAGTTCTAACTCTAAAACTAATTCTAACCTTAGCTCCTAACCCTAACCCTAAACCTTAGCTCCTAACCCTAACCCTAAACCTTAGCTCCTAACCCTAACCATAAACCTAGTTCTAACCCTAAAACTAATTCTAACCTTAGCTCCTAACCCTAAACCTAGTTCTAACCCTAAAACTAATTCTAACCTTAGCTCCTAACCCTAAACCTAGTTCTAACCTTAAAACGAATTCTAAACTTAACCCTTAACCTTAGTGTTATGGAGTCTAGTTGATAGGTAATCGACTAGCCTGACTGCTACCCCGGACTCCGTGTGTAGGGATTTGTACAATGCATGAACAAGGCTATTGAACTTGACATTGGTGTCAGTATTTATTCCTTTATCCAACACATCATACTGAAACATGATATGAGAAGTGTCTTGAAAACCAAACGTTTGATATTTTTGTAGCTAAGTGCAGTTTAATCGCTGTTACGTTCCATATGAAAACACACGCCGTTTCCTACTTCTAGTCACAACACTGATCAACTTGTTGTTAGCTGGCTAGCTAGCATCACTACCTACCTCGATGACTGAAGGCAAAGAAATCTCCCATTCCATCGCTATGGCAGCGAACATTCCGCCACCAAATCCTATGGCTCTCACAGGGGACTGGAATACTAATTGGGACAACTTCAGGGATGAATTTGAGGACTATGCGCTGGCGACCGGTCTACATGAGGAACCCAACAAGGTACAAGCTGCGACTCTGAGGAGTTTAATGGGCAGCCAGAAACGTCATTTACGAGTGGTTCGTTTTTGGAAGCTGCAAGCAGGAAGAGGGTGAGTCAGTACACAACTTTGTAACCCGTTTGAGAGAGAAATCCGCCACTTGCGAATACGGGGGATTGAAAGATTTGATTCATGACAAAATAGTTCTGGGAATTGCAAATGAGGATACTCGCCGGCGTCTACTGAGAGAGAGAGACTTAACATTAGTAACTGCCATTGAAATGTGGCGCACTGCCGAAGTCACTGACATGAGAATGAGAGCAATGGAAATCGAAAACACACGCTCCGACGTTGATACTGTTCATGCTGTTGCCAGGCAGACATTCAGACTAAACCAATCGAGGCAGAGCAATTCACCACGAACGGTGAACACAGAGAGTGCCCGTAGCATGTACATACTGTGGAAGTACACACACACACACACACGAGGCAAAGAGCACTGCCATGCCTACGGAAAAATCATGCAGAGATTGTGGAACTTATAATCACTTTGCATAAGTGTGTCTCAAAAGCAACAGAAGGGTGAGTGAGGGCAAGATTCACTGTGTTGATGATGTCACTCAATGTTCAGAACAGTGAAAGTGACATTTACATGCATGAATCCATTGGGGCTGTACACTCAAGAGGGAAGAAATGGTTTGTGACACTACGATTACACAACAAGCAACAACAATGTCAACTGGATTCCGGTGATACATGCAAAGCAATGAGCTACAAAGACTAAATCAATCTGGCACCTGACACACATCTATTGCCCAGCGATACTAGACTAAAGCTGTACTCAGGAGAGCTAATGAGCTCTATGGGCATCTTTGAGACCGAATGTGTTATTCTGGGAAGCAAACACAAGCTGGAGTTTGAGATTGTGACAAACCACTCAATATCCTCTCCTCTCAGGCTCTACATTTTAACACCTGGTACTGATGCAGTTCACCGTACCAAATGACCTGCACATTGTGGATCATGTCCAGCATGGACCCCTTTCCAAAGAACAACTACTCAGCAGATATGACAATGTATTCAACATGCCTGTTGAATCAGTGCCTGGGGAGGTACACTTTGAAGTGGATGAGAGCATCACTCCAGTCCAGTGTGTTCCTCGCAATGTGCCCTGCATAATGAAAGTGGCTGTGAAGGCCCAGCTGGACAAGTATGAGTCCGATGGCCACATGACATCTGTGACTGAACCAACTGACTGGATCAGCAATATGGTCATAGTGAAAAAAACAGAGAAGCTGAGGGTCTGCATCGACCCAAAGCATCTGAACCAAGCACTGAAACGATCCCACTGCATCATGCCAACACTAGAGGATGTCCTCTACAAGCTTCCCAAGGCCAGGATTGTCACCTTGGTGCACGAGATGCATTCCTTCAATACAAGCTGGACGAAGAAAGCAGCTTCATGACTACCTTCTGGACCCCTGGGGTCGGAAACGATGGCTCAAGCTCCCATTTGGTGTCTCAGTAGTGCCTGAGGTATACCAACGCAAAGCTGCTTGAGTTACTGGCTGGGCTCAAGGGCATTGAACCCATTGCCTATGATGTCCTGATCGTAGGCTGTGGTGACAGAGACGAAGAAGCAGAACGTGACCACGATGTGAAGCTCCTGGCACTGATTGAGCGCTGCCGATCAGTTAAGCTTCGCCTTGGCCTGAAGAAGCTGCAGTTCAAGGAGAAAGACTTCCAAGGCCACATTCTCTCTGCCAAATGCCTGAAATCGGACCCAGACAAATACAGAGTGATCCTTGACATTGCCAAACCTGTCTTACTGACCACAAACCACTCAATGACATATTCAGTAAATCACTCCTCAATGTGCCCAAGAGGATTCAAAGCATGCTCTTGACTCTGCAAAACTACAGCATGAACGTCATCTACAAGCCGGGACTAGACATGCACATCAGCGACACACTGAGCAGGGCAACAGCACACTGTACAGCCAGAGACACTGCCTATCAGAGGCATGCCATCTGTTCGCTACAGTATGGACAACAAGATGTTCAACAGATCAATCAGGCAGACTACTTAAATGTTACAGATCACCGCCTAGCCCACATCAGGCAACACACTGACAAGGACGGACACCTACAGTCACTGAAGTCCATGGCCGTACCTGAAAGAGAAGACACCTTTCACAGTGAGAGAATACTGGACCTTTCGAGATGAGATCAGCATGCAAAATGGTTTCTTGTTAAGAC
This sequence comes from Oncorhynchus mykiss, assembly GCF_057628025.1. Classification (NCBI taxonomy): domain Eukaryota; kingdom Metazoa; phylum Chordata; class Actinopteri; order Salmoniformes; family Salmonidae; genus Oncorhynchus; species Oncorhynchus mykiss. Next base: position 3,018,903 of record NC_143032.1, read on the forward strand.
GTCAGAAGGTCATTATTCCCAAATCACTACGTCTAGAGATGCTTACCCGCATACACTCCAGTCACGTTGGAGGTGACGCATGCTACCGCCAGGCTCGTGAAACATTATACTGGCCAAACATGCAGGCAGAAATTAAAGACTTTGTCAGTAGCTATACCACATGCAACGAGTAGACTCATGAACAGCAAAAGGAAACCATGACGTCGCACGAACTGCCCACAAGGGCCTGGCAAATCGTCAGCATGGACTTATTCAGCCACAGACAAAAGGACTGACTATCTTCTCATTGTTGATCACTACTCTTGACTTTGGGGAAATTGAACTGCTCCCTGACTTGTCTGCAGAGACGGTCATAAAGCGCTGCAAGGCACAGTTTGCAAGGCAAGGTCAGCCTGAGAAGGTCATCACGAACATATGGCTCACAATTCACTGCACAGTTCAAGCGTTTCACCTCAGAATGGAAGTTTGAACACGTGACCTCCTCTCCAATACACCCAAAAGCAAATGGCAAGGCAGAGTCAGCTGTCGAGATTGTAAAAAACTGTTAAGCAGGGACTTTGGAGGCTGACGTGCCTACAGGGAGTTGCAAACCAGAACACACCATACACTCACTTCGATGAGCTGGATCACAGTCCAGTCTAAGGGCAAGGGGCGCAGAATTGACACGAGCCAACTGAATGTGAGGGTTCTACCCCACCAAGCTCTCCAGCTTGTGGCCCTAATCCTACCCCTTTCAGAGCCCATACTTTCTCACGGGTGGGTCGGCTGTGCAAGCCACCGGACAGGCTTACTCTGTAAGCAAGAGTGTCATTTTTATTAATTTGTTTCCTTTAGTTTTCTCCTTCTCTCCAGTATAAGTTGCTAGTCGATTCAGGCACAGCTGGGAACTTTATAGATTGCGGACTCGCCCAGAGGTTGAGGATTACGTTAGTACAGGTAGACCCCCCCTTCCCCGTGCACTCCTTAGATAGTCGACCGTTAGGGTCAGGACTGGTCAGGGAGGCCACGATTCCTCTGGAGATGATTACACAGGGGGATCATAAGGAGCGGATTAGTCTGTTCCTTATCGATTCACCTGCGTTTCCGGTGGTGCTGGGGATCCCCTGGCTGGCTATTCACATCCCTAGGATTTCGTGGAGACAGGGAGTTCTCCATTGGTGGTCTGATGAGTGTTCAGGCAGGTGTGTAGGAGTTTCCATTGGTGCGACGACGGTGGAGAGTCCAGACCAGGTTTCCACCATGCACATTCCTGCACGGTGGTATGCCGATTTGGCTATCGCCTTCAGTAAGAAGAAGGCGACCCTATTACCACCCCATCGACAGGGGGATTGCGTGATAAACTTCCAGGTAGACACTTCCCACTCGAGGAGTCACGTGTATCCTTTGTCCCAGGAGGAGACGTTGGCTATGGAGAAATATGTCACAGAAGCTCTGGGACAGGGATACATTCGGCCCTCCATGTCACCCGTCTCCTCGAGTTTCTTTTTTGTGAAGAAAAAGGAGGGTGGTTTGCGTCCGTGCATTGATTATCAAGGTCTCAATTCCATCACGGTGGGTTTTAGTTATCCACTACCTCTCATCGCTACGGCGATGGAATAATTTCACGGGGAGCGGTTCTTCACGAAACTGGACCTCAGGAGCGCGTATAATCTGGTGCTTATGGGAGGGAGATGAGTGGAAAACCGCGTTTAGTACCACATCTGGCCATTATGAGTACCTCGTTATGCCGTACGGGTTAAAGAATGCTCCAGCCGTCTTTCAATCCTTCGCCGACGAGATTCTCAGGGACCTCCACGGACAGGGTGTGGTGGTGTATATTGACGATAACTTGATCTACTCCGCCACACACACCGCGCATGTGTCTCTGGTGCACAAGGTTCTTGGGAGACTGCTGGAGCATGACCTGTACGTGAAAGCGGAGAAATGTGAATTTTCCAAACGAGCCGTTTCCTTCCGGGGTTATTGCAGTTCCACCTCGGGGGTGGTGACGGAGTGTGACCGCGTCAAGGCCGTGCGTAATTGGCCGACTCCGACCACGGTAAAGGAGGTGCAGCGGTTCTTAGGGTTTGCCAATTACTACCGGAGGTTTATCCTGGGTTTTGGTCAGGTGGCGGCTCCCATTACCTCACTGCTTAAGGGGGGGCCTGTGCGTTTGCAGTGGTCAGCAGAGGCGGATGGAGCTTTCCGTCGTTTGAAGGCGCTGTTCACCGATGCGCCAGTGTTGGCGCATCCGGACCCTTCTTTGGCATTCATAGTGGAGGTGGACGCATCCGAGGCTGGGGTTGGAGCCATGCACTCACAGTGCTCGGGATGCCACCGAAGCTCCGCCCATGTGCTTTTTTTTTTGAAGAAGCTCGGCCGGCGGAGCAAAACAATGATGTTGGGAACAGGGAGTTGTTGGCTAAGGCCCTGAAGGTGTGGTGACACTGGCTTGAGGGGACTAAGCACCCTTTCCTCATATGGACTGACCACCGTAACCTGGAGTATATCCGAGCAGCTAGGACCCTGAATCCTCGTCAGGCAAGGTGGGCCATGTATTTCACCAGATTTCGATTCACAATCTCAAATAGACCAGGTTCCCTCAAGACTAAGGTCGACGCGCTGTCCCGCCTCTACGTCACTGAGGAACAGTCCATGGATCCTACTCCCATCATTCCGGCAGCTAGGCTGATAGCACCGGTAGTATGGGAGGTGGACGTGGACATCGAGCGGGCGCTAAGGGAGGAACCTGCGCCTCCACAGTGCCCGGAGGGCTGTTCATGATCAATTGATTCGGTGGGCTCATATTCTACCCTTGTCGGGTCACCGGGAATTTAGCCAGTTATGCATTAGGGGGCGCTATTAAAAATTTTGGATGAAAAACGTTCCCGTTTTAAACAAGATATTTTGTCACAAAAGATGCTCGACTATGCATATAATTGACAGCTTTGGAAAGAAAACACTCTGACGTTTCCAAAACTGCAAAGATATTGTCTGTGAGTGCCACAGAACTGATGTTACAGGCGAAACCCAGATAAAAATCCAACCAGGAAGTGCCGCATTTTTTGAAACCACCTCATGCCAATGACTCCTTATATGGCTGTGAATGAGCTACGAATGAGCTTATGTTTTCCACGTATTCCCCAAGGTGTCTACGGCATTGTGACGTCTTTTTAGCCATTTCCATTGAAGAATGGCTGTAAGGGACCATATATAGCAAGTGGTCACATGGTGTCTACCGCAGAAAATCTTGCGTAAAATATTGAGGTAGCCATTTTTCCAATCGCTTCTTATGAGAAACCAATTGCCTCGACGGATATATTATCGAAAATATTTGTTAAAAACACCTTGAGGATGGATCCTAAACAACGTTTGCCGTGTTTCTGTCGATATTATGGAGCAAATTTTGAAAAAAGTTTGGCGTTATAGTTGTAGCATTTTTCGGTCGATCTCTCAGCCAAGCATGAAGAAGAAACGGGAGCTATTTCGCCTACAAAAATAATATTTTTGGAAAAAAGGAACATTTGCTATCTAACTGGGAGTCTCCTGAGTGAAAGCATCCAAAGTTCTTCAAAGGTAAATTATTTAATTTGGTTGCTTTTCTTATTTTCGTGAAAATGTTGCCTGCTGCCAGCAGAGCTAGCATAGCATTATGCCATGATAAATTTACACAAATGCTTGTCTAGCGTTGGCTGTAACGCATATTTAGAAAATCTGAGATGACAGTGTTGTTAAGCTAAGCTTGTGTCTGAATATATTTATTTAATTTCATTTGCGATTTTAATGAATAGGAAAAATATTTATGTCCGCTGCGTCATGCAAATTCGTTTGAGGCTATGATTACGCTCCCGGATCCGGGATTGCTCGTCGCAAGAGGTTAGGGGGAAGTACTGGTGGCCCACCTTAGTTAGGGACATGTGATTCTATGTCTCCTCCTGTTCGGTGTGCCCCCAGAGCAAGGCTCCTAGGCACTTGCCACGAGGGAAGTTACAACCCCTCCCCGTTCCACAATGGCCGTGGTACCATCTACCTGGCCGGGGGAGTTGGCGAGATATGTCCCCTGGGCTGAAATGGCCCAGAACTCACTACGCCACTCCTCTACCAACATGTCACAGTTTCAGTGCCGGTCCTGGCACCATGGCTTCAGAGCCAGACCGAGGCTCCTGCGGTGGAGGAGTGGGTGCAGTGCTCTAAGGAGACCTGGAGGGCCGTCCAGGAATCACTACCTCAGGCGAGTGGACGGCAGAAGAGGAGCGCTGACCGTCACCACAGTGAGGCCCCCGTATTCGCACCGGAGGACAGGGTCTGGCTCTCAACTCGAAACCTGCCCTTCCGCCTGCCCTGGCGGAAGCTGGGTTTGCATTGTGTGGGGCCATTCAAAGTCCTGAGGAGAATAAACGAGGTGTGTTATCGATTGTTACTTCCTTCGTATTATCGTATTAACCCCTCGTTTCATGTGTCTCTCCTCAGGTTGGTGGTAGCTGGTCCCCTGCAGGAGGGTGAGGTTCCGGAGGTCCCTCCGCCCCCTCTGGACATCGAGGGGTCCCCGACGTACACTATATGGGCCATTCTGGACTTGAGACGCCGGGTGAGGGGCCTGCAGTACCTCATGGACTGGGAGGGGTACGGGCCGGAGGAGAGGTGCTGGGTCCCGGTGGGGGACATATTGGATCCATCTATGCTGAGGGAGTTCCATCGCCTCCATCCGGATCGCTCTGCGCCTCGCCCTCCGGGTCATCCTCGAGGCCGGTGTCAGCGCGCTGCGGGAGCCGTGAGTCTGGGTGAGGTCCCGTCACGAATATCACCGAAGGTGGCTCCCCTTCCCGTTCAGGTTGCGCTCGGCGGTCGTCGTCGCCGGTCTACTAGCTGCCACCGATCCCTTTTTTCCCTTTTTGTTTGGTTTTGTCTAATTGGTTTCACCTGTTGGGGTTTTTGGGTTATTTAAGTTTGGTTAGCCCGCCTGTGTTTGTGCGGGCTTGTTACTGTTTATGTCAAGAGGTGTTATTGATTATTGTTGGGTTTTTCAGCTGTCCGGTGAGGTACCAGTTTGTACTTGGGTATGAGTATTTACGCCTGTGTTCAGCGTAACCAATTGTACGTTTACCTGTTTGGACATTAAAGCGTTTTTTCCTGAATCCTCTGCTCTCTGCGCCTGACTCCTCACCCATCACTCTTCGAGCTTTACAAATGGTTGTGTTTTGTGCAGCCATACTGGCCTTTTATGTCTGAGTGAATGGGCTGCTGTGTGTGAGTGTTTAACAAGAAGTTCAGTCTCCTGCATGGAGAGTGCTGATATTATGGTCTCTGTCTTTTTAGCATCACGAGCCTGTCACACACATTTTAACCTGTCACTGTTGTCGCTTTTGGATGATAGTGATGGCGTTGAGGCAGCTTCAGAGTCGCGGCCGACTCCCTTAAAAGACCGTTGTTTGAAAAAACAGAAGAGAAAAAAACAGGAAGTTGTCCATTTTTTGAGATGCCTTAGCCAGTATACGTTTCCTCAACATCATCACAATTAATTTAAGATAACTTATTTCATTTGAACGTTTTTGTCGGCGAGATCTCAGTCACGCAATTTCACATCTAACAAAGATTTTTGGTACAGTTTATGTCAATGAAATAAATGTTTATGCTGAAGATTGAAAAAAATTGTTGTATGACAGCAGACTTTATTGAAGAATCCTTGTTGACCGACAAAGGGGCGTAGGCTATGGCACCGCATTTCGTCTTGCCTCTAGAAAATGTCCCCCAAAACTAACAGAAACATCACAAAACATCACAAAATGTCATCACATTCGGAAAGTATTCGCACCCCTTGACTTTTTCCACATTTTGTACGTTATTTTAAAATTTATGAATTAAAAGGTTTTCCTTATCAATCTACACACGATGACATGTTTTTTATATATTTTTACAAATGTATAACAAATAAAAACAGAAATATCTTACTTAAATAAGTATGCAGACCCTTTGCCATTAGACTAGAAATTCATCTCAGGTGCATCCTGTTTCCATGGATCATCCTTGAGATGTTTCTACAACTTGATTGGAGTCCACCTGTGGTAAATGTAATTGATTGGACATGATTTGGAAAGGCACACACCTGTCTATATAAGGTTCCACAGTTGACAGTGCATGTCAGAACAAAAACCAAGGCATGAGGTCGAAGGAATTGTCTGTAGAGCTCCAAGACAGGATTGTGTCATGGCACAGAACTGGGGAAGGGTACCAAAAAATGTCTGCAGTATTGAAGGTCCCCAAGAACACAATGGCCTCCATCATGGCCTCCATCATTCTTAAAAAGAAGAAGTTTGGAACCACCAAGATTCTTCCTAGAGCTGGCGGCCCGGCCAAACTGGGCAATCGGGGGAGAAATGCTTTGGTTAGGGAGGTGACCAAGAACCCGATGGTCACTCTAACAGAGCTCCATAATTCCTATTTGGAGATGGGAGAACATTCCAGAAGGACAACCATCTCTGCAGTAATCCACCATTCAGGCCTTTCTGGTAAAGCGGCCAGATGGAAACCACTCCTCAGTAAGAGGTATATGACAGATCACTTGGAGTTTGCCAAAAGGCACCTAAAGTGTCTCTGACATTGAGGAACAAGATTCTCTGGTCTGTTGAAACCAAGATTGAAGTCTTTGGCCTGAATGCCAAGCGTCACGTCTGGAGGAAAGCTTGCACCATCACTACGGGCAAGCATGGTGGTGCCAGCGTCATGCTGTGGGGATGTTTTTCAGCGGCAGGGACTGAGGGACTAGTCAGGATTTAGGGAAAGATGAATGGAGCAAAGTACAGAGAGATCCTTGATGAACACCTCCTGCAGAGCGCTCTGGACCTCAGACTGGGGTGAAGGTTCACATAGGACAATGACCCTAAGCACACAGCCCAGACCTCGCAGGAGTGGCTTTGGATGTCTCTGAATGTCCTTGAGTGGCCCAGCCAGACCTGAAAATCCCTGAAAATAGCTGTGCAGCAACGCTCGCCATCCAACCTGACAGAGCTTGAGAATTCTGCAGAGAAAAATGGGAGAAACTTCGCAAATACAAATACATCATCATACCCAAGAAGACTCGAGACTGTAATCGCTGCCAAAGGTGCTTCAATAAAGTACTGCGTAAACAGTCTGAATACTTATGCAAATGTGATAGAATTTCAGTGTCTTATTTTGTATAAATTTGCAAACATTTCTAAAAAACAGTTTTTGCTTTGTCATTATGATGTATTGTGTGTAGATTGATGAGGAAAAATACTAGTTTTATGAGGGGAAAAAAAACTGTTTTAGAATGTAACGTAAGAGAATGCGGAAAAAGTCAAGGGGTCTGAATACTTTCCCGAGGCACTGTATGCATGAACTCTTCCTGTTTCACCTGGGAAGCATACGGACACCTTTAGGTTACCACAGGTTGAGTAAGTAGTGTGTTGTTGTTGTTGTTGATAGTATTATTAATGTGGGTGCTATCTCTGTGTGAGTGGCAGCTCGTAGCTCTGCTCAGCCTCAGGCCTGTTTGATTAAGTTGGCTGCAGTAAGTGATACTATGTTCCTGCTAGTTTGTATGTGATTGTTAATATGATTGTTTCTCTCACTGAAGGCCTCGGTCCAATAGGTTCGCCTCATGTCTACAATAGATAGAAATACTGTTTCAATATCCTTGGTCTCCCCTCACTAATAATGACCACGCACCATTCAAACTATTTCCCCCCCCCCCCACTCTTCCCTACCAGCAAATCAATATCCTTGGTCTCCCCTCACTAATAATTACCACGTACCTTTCAAACAATTCCCCCCCCCCCACTCTTCCCTACCAGCAAATCAAGGAACTCCGCGACACAGTTTGAGGATATTTTTCAATTAAAGTATAGAACTGTAATGTGACGAGTAAAGTATGAGGCTCAGGTTTCAATAGGCGATAAAATTTGAATGTTTTATGAATGGAGTATATATATATATATATATAGGCAAAGGGGTTTTATGAAAGGAGTATATATATATTTTTTTTATTTTATTTTTTTATTTCACCTTTATTTAACCAGGTAGGCTAGTTGAGAACAAGTTCTCATTTGCAACTGCGACCTGGCCAAGATAAGGCATAGCAGTGTGAACAGACAACACAGAGTTACACATGGAGTAAACAATTAACAAGTCAATAACACAGTAGAAAAAAGGGGAGTCTATATATACATTGTGTGCAAAAGGCATGAGAAGGTAGGCAAATAATTACAATTTTGCAGATTAACACTAGAGTGATAAATGATCAGATGGTTATGTAAAGGTAGAGATAGAGATATTGGTGTATATATATATATATATATATATATATATATATATGGCCTGGCAAAGGGGTTTTATGAAAGGAGTATATATATATATATATATATATATATATATATATATATATATATGGCCTGGCAAAGGGGTTTTATGAAAGGAGTGTATATATATATATATTAATATATATATGGCCTGGCAAAGCGGTTTTATGAATGGAGTGTATATATATATATATATATATATATATATATATATATATATATATATGGCCTGGCAAAGGGGTTTTATGAAAGGAGTGTATATATATATATATATATATATATATATATATATATATATGGCCTGGCAAAGGGGTTTTATGAAAGGAGTGTATATATATATATATATATATATATATATATATATATATATGGCCTGGCAAAGGGGTTTTATGAAAGGAGTGTATATATATATATATATATATATATATATATATATATGGCCTGGCAAAGGGGTTTTATGAAAGGAGTGTATATATATATATATTAATATATATATGGCCTGGCAAAGCGGTTTTATGAATGGAGTGTATATATATATATATATATATATATATATATATATATATATGGCCTGGCAAAGGGGTTTTATGAAAGGAGTGTATATATATATATATATATATATATATATATATATATATATGGCCTGGCAAAGGGGTTTTATGAAAGGAGTGTATATATATATATATATATATATATATATATATATATATATATGGCCTGGCAAAGGGGTTTTATGAAAGGAGTGTATATATATATATATTAATATATATATGGCCTGGCAAAGCGGTTTTATGAATGGAGTATATATATATATGGCCTGGCAAAGGGGTTTTATGAAAGGAGTATATATATATATATATGGCCTGGCAAAGGGGTTTTATGAAAGGAGTATATATATATATATATGGCCTGGCAAAGGGGTTTTATGAATGGAGTGTATATATATATATATATATGGCCTGGCAAAGGGGTTTTATGAAAGGAGTATATATATATATATATGGCCTGGCAAACGGGTTTTATGAAAGGAGTATATATATATATATGGCCTGGCAAAGGGGTTTTATGAAAGGAGTATATATATATATATATGGCCTGGCAAAGGGGTTTTATGAAAGGAGTATATATATATATATGGCCTGGCAAAGGGGTTTTATGAAAGGAGTATATATATATATATATGGCCTGGCAAAGGGGTTTTATGAAAGGAGTATATATATATATATGGCCTGGCAAAGGGGTTTTATGAATGGAGTATATATATATATATATATATGGCCTGGCAAAGGGGTTTTATGAATGGAGTGTATATATATATATATGGCCTGGCAAAGGGGTTTTATGAATGGAGTGTATATATATATATATATATGGCCTGGCAAAGGGGTTTTATGAATGGAGTGTATATATATATATATGGCCTGGCAAAGGGGTTTTATGAATGGAGTGTATATATATATATATATATGGCCTGGCAAAGGGGTTTTATGAAAGGAGTATATATATATATATGGCCTGGCAAAGGGGTTTTATGAATGGAGTGTATATATATATATATGGCCTGGCAAAGGGGTTTTATGAATGGAGTGTATATATATATATATATATGGCCTGGCAAAGGGGTTTTATGAATGGAGTATATATATATATATATGGCCTGGCAAAGGGGTTTTATGAATGGAGTGTATATATATATATATATATGGCCTGGCAAAGGGGTTTTATGAATGGAGTATATATATATATATATGGCCTGGCAAAGGGGTTTTATGAAAGGAGTATATATATATATATATGGCCTGGCAAAGGGGTTTTATGAAAGGAGTATATATATATATATATGGCCTGGCAAAGGGGTTTTATGAAAGGAGTATATATATATATATATGGCCTGGCAAAGGGGTTTTATGAAAGGAGTATATATATATATATGGCCTGGCAAAGGGGTTTTATGAAAGGAGTATATATATATATATATATATGGCCTGGCAAAGGGGTTTTATGAAAGGAGTATATATATATATATGGCCTGGCAAAGGGGTTTTATGAATGGAGTATATATATATATATATATATGGCCTGGCAAAGGGGTTTTATGAATGGAGTGTATATATATATATATGGCCTGGCAAAGGGGTTTTATGAATGGAGTGTATATATATATATATATATGGCCTGGCAAAGGGGTTTTATGAATGGAGTGTATATATATATATATGGCCTGGCAAAGGGGTTTTATGAATGGAGTGTATATATATATATATATATGGCCTGGCAAAGGGGTTTTATGAAAGGAGTATATATATATATATGGCCTGGCAAAGGGGTTTTATGAATGGAGTGTATATATATATATATGGCCTGGCAAAGGGGTTTTATGAATGGAGTGTATATATATATATATATATGGCCTGGCAAAGGGGTTTTATGAATGGAGTATATATATATATATATGGCCTGGCAAAGGGGTTTTATGAATGGAGTGTATATATATATATATATATGGCCTGGCAAAGGGGTTTTATGAATGGAGTATATATATATATATATGGCCTGGCAAAGGGGTTTTATGAAAGGAGTATATATATATATATATGGCCTGGCAAAGGGGTTTTATGAAAGGAGTATATATATATATATATGGCCTGGCAAAGGGGTTTTATGAAAGGAGTATATATATATATATATGGCCTGGCAAAGGGGTTTTATGAAAGGAGTATATATATATATATGGCCTGGCAAAGGGGTTTTATGAATGGAGTATATATATATATATATATGGCCTGGCAAAGGGGTTTTATGAATGGAGTGTATATATATATATATGGCCTGGCAAAGGGGTTTTATGAATGGAGTGTATATATATATATATGGCCTGGCAAAGGGGTTTTATGAATGGAGTGTATATATATATATATGGCCTGGCAAAGGGGTTTTATGAATGGAGTATATATATATATATATGGCCTGGCAAAGGGGTTTTATGAATGGAGTGTATATATATATATATGGCCTGGCAAAGGGGTTTTATGAATGGAGTATATATATATATATATGGCCTGGCAAAGGGGTTTTATGAATGGAGTGTATATATATATATATATATGGCCTGGCAAAGGGGTTTTATGAATGGAGTATATATATATATATGGCCTGGCAAAGGGGTTTTATGAATGGAGTATATATATATATATATGGCCTGGCAAAGGGGTTTTATGAATGGAGTATATATATATATATGGCCTGGCAAAGGGGTTTTATGAATGGAGTATATATATATATATATGGCCTGGCAAAGGGGTTTTATGAATGGAGTATATATATATATATATATGGCCTGGCAAAGGGGTTTTATGAAAGGAGTATATATATATATATGGCCTGGCAAAGGGGTTTTATGAAAGGAGTATATATATATATATGGCCTGGCAAAGGGGTTTTATGAATGGAGTATATATATATATATATGGCCTGGCAAAGGGGTTTTATGAATGGAGTATATATATATATATATATGGCCTGGCAAAGGGGTTTTATGAATGGAGTATATATATATATATATGGCCTGGCAAAGGGGTTTTATGAATGGAGTGTATATATATATATATATATGGCCTGGCAAAGGGGTTTTATGAATGGAGTATATATATATATATATGGCCTGGCAAAGGGGTTTTATGAATGGAGTATATATATATATATATGGCCTGGCAAAGGGGTTTTATGAATGGAGTATATATATATATATATGGCCTGGCAAAGGGGTTTTATGAATGGAGTGTATATATATATATATGGCCTGGCAAAGGGGTTTTATGAATGGAGTATATATATATATATGGCCTGGCAAAGGGGTTTTATGAATGGAGTATATATATATATATGGCCTGGCAAAGGGGTTTTATGAATGGAGTATATATATATATATGGCCTGGCAAAGGGGTTTTATGAATGGAGTGTATATATATATATGGCCTGGCAAAGGGGTTTTATGAATGGAGTATATATATATATATGGCCTGGCAAAGGGGTTTTATGAATGGAGTGTATATATATATATGGCCTGGCAAAGGGGTTTTATGAATGGAGTGAATATATATATATATATATGGCCTGGCAAAGGGGTTTTATGAATGGAGTGTATATATATATATATATATGGCCTGGCAAAGGGGTTTTATGAATGGAGTGTATATATATATATGGCCTGGCAAAGGGGTTTTATGAATGGAGTGTATATATATATATATATATGGCCTGGCAAAGGGGTTTTATGAATGGAGTGTATATATATATATGGCCTGGCAAAGGGGTTTTATGAATGGAGTGTATATATATATATATATGGCCTGGCAAAGGGGTTTTATGAATGGAGTGTATATATATATATATGGCCTGGCAAAGGGGTTTTATGAATGGAGTATATATATATATATATGGCCTGGCAAAGGGGTTTTATGAATGGAGTATATATATATATATATGGCCTGGCAAAGGGGTTTTATGAATGGAGTGTATATATATATATATGGCCTGGCAAAGGGGTTTTATGAATGGAGTGTATATATATATATATGGCCTGGCAAAGGGGTTTTATGAATGGAGTATATATATATATATATGGCCTGGCAAAGGGGTTTTATGAATGGAGTATATATATATATATATGGCCTGGCAAAGGGGTTTTATGAATGGAGTGTATATATATATATATATGGCCTGGCAAAGGGGTTTTATGAATGGAGTGTATATATATATATATATGGCCTGGCAAAGGGGTTTTATGAATGGAGTGTATATATATATATATGGCCTGGCAAAGGGGTTTTATGAATGGAGTGTATATATATATATATGGCCTGGCAAAGGGGTTTTATGAATGGAGTGTATATATATATATATGGCCTGGCAAAGGGGTTTTATGAATGGAGTGTATATATATATATATATGGCCTGGCAAAGGGGTTTTATGAAAGGAGTATATATATATATATATGGCCTGGCAAAGGGGTTTTATGAATGGAGTGTATATATATATATATGGCCTGGCAAAGGGGTTTTATGAATGGAGTATATATATATATATATGGCCTGGCAAAGGGGTTTTATGAATGGAGTGTATATATATATATATATGGCCTGGCAAAGGGGTTTTATGAATGGAGTGTATATATATATATATATGGCCTGGCAAAGGGGTTTTATGAAAGGAGTATATATATATATATATGGCCTGGCAAAGGGGTTTTATGAATGGAGTATATATATATATATATGGCCTGGCAAAGGGGTTTTATGAATGGAGTATATATATATATATATGGCCTGGCAAAGGGGTTTTATGAATGGAGTGTATATATATATATATATGGCCTGGCAAAGGGGTTTTATGAAAGGAGTATATATATATATATATGGCCTGGCAAAGGGGTTTTATGAATGGAGTATATATATATATATATGGCCTGGCAAAGGGGTTTTATGAATGGAGTATATATATATATATATGGCCTGGCAAAGGGGTTTTATGAATGGAGTATATATATATATGGCCTGGCAAAGGGGTTTTATGAATGGAGTATATATATATATATATGGCCTGGCAAAGGGGTTTTATGAATGGAGTATATATATATATATATGGCCTGGCAAAGGGGTTTTATGAATGGAGTATATATATATATGGCCTGGCAAAGGGGTTTTATGAATGGAGTGTATATATATATATATATATGGCCTGGCAAAGGGGTTTTATGAATGGAGTATATATATATATATGGCCTGGCAAAGGGGTTTTATGAATGGAGTATATATATATATATGGCCTGGCAAAGGGGTTTTATGAATGGAGTATATATATATATATGGCCTGGCAAAGGGGTTTTATGAATGGAGTATATATATATATATGGCCTGGCAAAGGGGTTTTATGAATGGAGTATATATATATATATATGGCCTGGCAAAGGGGTTTTATGAATGGAGTATATATATATATATGGCCTGGCAAAGGGGTTTTATGAATGGAGTATATATATATATATGGCCTGGCAAAGGGGTTTTATGAATGGAGTATATATATATATACGGCCTGGCAAAGGGGTTTTATGAATGGAGTATATATATATATACGGCCTGGCAAAGGGGTTTTATGAATGGAGTATATATATATATATATGGCCTGGCAAAGGGGTTTTATGAATGGAGTATATATATATATACGGCCTGGCAAAGGGGTTTTATGAATGGAGTATATATATATATATATGGCCTGGCAAAGGGGTTTTATGAATGGAGTATATATATATATATGGCCTGGCAAAGGGGTTTTATGAATGGAGTATATATATATATATATGGCCTGGCAAAGGGGTTTTATGAATGGAGTATATATATATATATGGCCTGGCAAAGGGGTTTTATGAATGGAGTATATATATATATATGGCCTGGCAAAGGGGTTTTATGAATGGAGTGTATATATATATATATGGCCTGGCAAAGGGGTTTTATGAATGGAGTGTATATATATATATATGGCCTGGCAAAGGGGTTTTATGAATGGAGTGTATATATATATATATGGCCTGGCAAAGGGGTTTTATGAATGGAGTATATATATATATATATGGCCTGGCAAAGGGGTTTTATGAATGGAGTATATATATATATATATGGCCTGGCAAAGGGGTTTTATGAATGGAGTATATATATATATATGGCCTGGCAAAGGGGTTTTATGAAAGGAGTGTATATATATATATATGGCCTGGCAAAGGGGTTTTATGAATGGAGTATATATATATATATATGGCCTGGCAAAGGGGTTTTATGAATGGAGTATATATATATATATATGGCCTGGCAAAGGGGTTTTATGAATGGAGTATATATATATATATGGCCTGGCAAAGGGGTTTTATGAAAGGAGTATATATATATATATATGGCCTGGCAAAGGGGTTTTATGAATGGAGTGTATATATATATATATGGCCTGGCAAAGGGGTTTTATGAATGGAGTATATATATATATATATGGCCTGGCAAAGGGGTTTTATGAATGGAGTATATATATATATATATGGCCTGGCAAAGGGGTTTTATGAATGGAGTATATATATATATATGGCCTGGCAAAGGGGTTTTATGAAAGGAGTATATATATATATATATGGCCTGGCAAAGGGGTTTTATGAATGGAGTGTATATATATATATATATGGCCTGGCAAAGGGGTTTTATGAATGGAGTGTATATATATATATATGGCCTGGCAAAGGGGTTTTATGAATGGAGTATATATATATATATATGGCCTGGCAAAGGGGTTTTATGAATGGAGTATATATATATATATATATGGCCTGGCAAAGGGGTTTTATGAATGGAGTATATATATATATATATGGCCTGGCAAAGGGGTTTTATGAATGGAGTATATATATATATATATGGCCTGGCAAAGGGGTTTTATGAATGGAGTATATATATATATATGGCCTGGCAAAGGGGTTTTATGAAAGGAGTATATATATATATATATGGCCTGGCAAAGGGGTTTTATGAATGGAGTGTATATATATATATATATGGCCTGGCAAAGGGGTTTTATGAATGGAGTGTATATATATATATATGGCCTGGCAAAGGGGTTTTATGAATGGAGTATATATATATATATATGGCCTGGCAAAGGGGTTTTATGAAAGGAGTATATATATATATATGGCCTGGCAAAGGGGTTTTATGAATGGAGTATATATATATATATATGGCCTGGCAAAGGGGTTTTATGAATGGAGTATATATATATATATATGGCCTGGCAAAGGGGTTTTATGAATGGAGTATATATATATATATATGGCCTGGCAAAGGGGTTTTATGAATGGAGTATATATATATATATGGCCTGGCAAAGGGGTTTTATGAAAGGAGTATATATATATATATATGGCCTGGCAAAGGGGTTTTATGAATGGAGTGTATATATATATATATATGGCCTGGCAAAGGGGTTTTATGAATGGAGTGTATATATATATATATGGCCTGGCAAAGGGGTTTTATGAATGGAGTATATATATATATATATGGCCTGGCAAAGGGGTTTTATGAATGGAGTATATATATATATATATGGCCTGGCAAAGGGGTTTTATGAATGGAGTGTATATATATATATATGGCCTGGCAAAGGGGTTTTATGAATGGAGTGTATATATATATATATGGCCTGGCAAAGGGGTTTTATGAATGGAGTATATATATATATATATGGCCTGGCAAAGGGGTTTTATGAATGGAGTGTATATATATATATATGGCCTGGCAAAGGGGTTTTATGAATGGAGTGTATATATATATATATATATGGCCTGGCAAAGGGGTTTTATGAATGGAGTGTATATATATATATATGGCCTGGCAAAGGGGTTTTATGAATGGAGTATATATATATATATGGCCTGGCAAAGGGGTTTTATGAATGGAGTATATATATATATATGGCCTGGCAAAGGGGTTTTATGAATGGAGTGTATATATATATATATATATGGCCTGGCAAAGGGGTTTTATGAATGGAGTATATATATATAT
Source organism: Oncorhynchus mykiss (assembly GCF_057628025.1). Lineage (NCBI taxonomy): Eukaryota > Metazoa > Chordata > Actinopteri > Salmoniformes > Salmonidae > Oncorhynchus > Oncorhynchus mykiss. The sequence goes on from NC_143032.1 coordinate 3,035,801, forward strand.
ATATGGCCTGGCAAAGGGGTTTTATGAATGGAGTATATATATATATATATGGCCTGGCAAAGGGGTTTTATGAATGGAGTGTATATATATATATATGGCCTGGCAAAGGGGTTTTATGAATGGAGTGTATATATATATATATGGCCTGGCAAAGGGGTTTTATGAAAGGAGTATATATATATATATGGCCTGGCAAAGGGGTTTTATGAATGGAGTATATATATATATATATGGCCTGGCAAAGGGGTTTTATGAATGGAGTGTATATATATATATATGGCCTGGCAAAGGGGTTTTATGAAAGGAGTATATATATATATATGGCCTGGCAAAGGGGTTTTATGAATGGAGTGTATATATATATATATGGCCTGGCAAAGGGGTTTTATGAATGGAGTGTATATATATATATATGGCCTGGCAAAGGGGTTTTATGAATGGAGTATATATATATATATGGCCTGGCAAAGGGGTTTTATGAATGGAGTGTATATATATATATATGGCCTGGCAAAGGGGTTTTATGAATGGAGTATATATATATATATGGCCTGGCAAAGGGGTTTTATGAATGGAGTGTATATATATATATATGGCCTGGCAAAGGGGTTTTATGAATGGAGTATATATATATATATATATGGCCTGGCAAAGGGGTTTTATGAATGGAGTGTATATATATATATATATATGGCCTGGCAAAGGGGTTTTATGAAAGGAGTGTATATATATATATATATGGCCTGGCAAAGGGGTTTTATGAATGGAGTATATATATATATATATATGGCCTGGCAAAGGGGTTTTATGAATGGAGTGTATATATATATATGGCCTGGCAAAGGGGTTTTATGAATGGAGTATATATATATATATATATGGCCTGGCAAAGGGGTTTTATGAATGGAGTGTATATATATATATATGGCCTGGCAAAGGGGTTTTATGAATGGAGTGTATATATATATATATATATGGCCTGGCAAAGGGGTTTTATGAATGGAGTGTATATATATATATATGGCCTGGCAAAGGGGTTTTATGAATGGAGTATATATATATATATGGCCTGGCAAAGGGGTTTTATGAATGGAGTATATATATATATATGGCCTGGCAAAGGGGTTTTATGAATGGAGTGTATATATATATATATATATGGCCTGGCAAAGGGGTTTTATGAATGGAGTATATATATATATATATGGCCTGGCAAAGGGGTTTTATGAATGGAGTATATATATATATATATGGCCTGGCAAAGGGGTTTTATGAATGGAGTGTATATATATATATATGGCCTGGCAAAGGGGTTTTATGAATGGAGTGTATATATATATATATGGCCTGGCAAAGGGGTTTTATGAAAGGAGTATATATATATATATGGCCTGGCAAAGGGGTTTTATGAATGGAGTATATATATATATATATGGCCTGGCAAAGGGGTTTTATGAATGGAGTGTATATATATATATATGGCCTGGCAAAGGGGTTTTATGAAAGGAGTATATATATATATATGGCCTGGCAAAGGGGTTTTATGAATGGAGTGTATATATATATATATGGCCTGGCAAAGGGGTTTTATGAATGGAGTGTATATATATATATATGGCCTGGCAAAGGGGTTTTATGAATGGAGTATATATATATATATGGCCTGGCAAAGGGGTTTTATGAATGGAGTGTATATATATATATATGGCCTGGCAAAGGGGTTTTATGAATGGAGTATATATATATATATGGCCTGGCAAAGGGGTTTTATGAATGGAGTGTATATATATATATATGGCCTGGCAAAGGGGTTTTATGAATGGAGTATATATATATATATATATGGCCTGGCAAAGGGGTTTTATGAATGGAGTGTATATATATATATATATATGGCCTGGCAAAGGGGTTTTATGAAAGGAGTGTATATATATATATATATGGCCTGGCAAAGGGGTTTTATGAATGGAGTATATATATATATATATATGGCCTGGCAAAGGGGTTTTATGAATGGAGTGTATATATATATATGGCCTGGCAAAGGGGTTTTATGAATGGAGTATATATATATATATATATGGCCTGGCAAAGGGGTTTTATGAATGGAGTGTATATATATATATATGGCCTGGCAAAGGGGTTTTATGAATGGAGTATATATATATATATATGGCCTGGCAAAGGGGTTTTATGAATGGAGTGTATATATATATATATGGCCTGGCAAAGGGGTTTTATGAATGGAGTGTATATATATATATATGGCCTGGCAAAGGGGTTTTATGAATGGAGTATATATATATATATGGCCTGGCAAAGGGGTTTTATGAATGGAGTGTATATATATATATATGGCCTGGCAAAGGGGTTTTATGAATGGAGTATATATATATATATGGCCTGGCAAAGGGGTTTTATGAATGGAGTATATATATATATATGGCCTGGCAAAGGGGTTTTATGAATGGAGTATATATATATATATGTATGGCCTGGCAAAGGGGTTTTATGAATGGAGTATATATATATATATATGGCCTGGCAAAGGGGTTTTATGAATGGAGTATATATATATATATGGCCTGGCAAAGGGGTTTTATGAATGGAGTATATATATATATATATGGCCTGGCAAAGGGGTTTTATGAATGGAGTATATATATATATATATGGCCTGGCAAAGGGGTTTTATGAATGGAGTATATATATATATATGGCCTGGCAAAGGGGTTTTATGAATGAATGAATGGAAGTTGAACGTTACTGTATTTGTTTTTTTACTCTGCTGGTCTCGGGAAGAAATGACAAGTCCTCACCGTCCACGACTGAGTCATACCTAGTAAAAATGTATCTGACACCAAGACAAGACCGAGACACTATGATCTAGAGACCGGACTCCAGTACTGTTTTCAAAGAGGAAGGAAACTGCTCAGGGATTTCACCATGCAGCCAATATTGATTTTTAAACAGTTAGAGGTGTAATGGCTGTGAGGAAACTGGATCAACAACGTTGTAGTTACTCCACAATACTAACCTAAAGAAGGAAGCCTGTACAGAATAACAAATATACCAAAACATGCATCCTGTTTGCAAAAAAGCACTTAAGTAAGTAATACTGAAAAAAATTGACAAAAAAATACACTTTTTTTCTGGAATAGAAAGTGTTATGTTTGGGTCAAATCCCCCAAAAATACATAATTGAGCAGCACTCTTCATGTTTTCAAGCAGGGTGGTGGCTGCACCAAGTTATGGGTATGCTTGTCATTGACAAGGTCTAAGGAGTTTGTATGGATAAAAATAATCAGAATAGAAATAGAATAGAAAGTTTGAGCACAGGACAAATCCTGGAGGAAAACCTGTTTCAGTCTGCTTTCCAACAGACTCTGCGAGAATAATTAACCTTTCAGCAGGACAATAACCTTCAACACAAGGTCAAATCTAAACTGGAGATCCTTAACAAGATGACATTGAACAATCCAGGTGTGCAAAGCTCTTAGAGACTTACCCAAAAACACTCAGCTCTGTAATCGTGGCCAAAGATGATTCTACAAATAAGTGACTGAGGTTAAAATTAAATATTTCTGTATTGCATTATCATTAAATGTATTATTGTATGTGATGGTTAGTTAGTATACTCTGTATATTGCTGTATGGGGTGGTTAGTTAGTATACTCTGTATTTTGCTGTATGTGTTAGTTAGTATACTCTGTATATTGCTGTATGTGTTAGTTAGTATGCTCTGTATATTGCTGTATGTGTTAGTTAGTATACTCTGTATATTAATGTATGTGGTGATTAGTTAGTATACTCTGTATATTGCTGTATGTGTTCGTTAGTATGCTCTGTATATTGCTGTATGTGTTAGTTAGTATGCTCTGTATATTGCTGTATGTGTTAGTTAGTATACTCTGTATATTAATGTATGTGGTGGTTAGTATGCTCTGTATATTGCTGTATGTGTTAGTTAGTATGCTCTGTATATTGCTGTATGTGTTAGTTAGTATACTCTGTATATTAATGTATGTGGTGATTAGTTAGTATACTCTGTATATTGCTGTATGTGTTCGTTAGTATGCTCTGTATATTGCTGTATGTGTTAGTTAGTATGCTCTGTATATTGCTGTATGTGTTAGTTAGTATACTCTGTATATTAATGTATGTGGTGATTAGTTAGTATACTCTGTATATTGCTGTATGTGTTAGTATACTCTGTATTTTGCTTTTCCAATCATGTTTCTCACTTTCACATTAAAGGTTATTAAGCATGTGTTTTTCCAATATATATGAATCACTTTCATTTAACCGCCATCTGAACACAGCAAGTCACAATAGATATGAATCACTTTGGTTTAACTGCCGTCTGAACACAGCAAGTCACAATATATATGAATCACTTTGGTTTAACTGCCGTCTGAACACAGCAAGTCACAATATATATGAATCACTTTGGTTTAACTGCCGTCTGAACACAGCAAGTCACAATATATATGAATCACTTTGGTTTAACTGCCGTCTGAACACAGCAAGTCACAATATATATGAATCACTTTGGTTTAACTGCCGTCTGAACACAGCAAGTCACAATATATATGAATCACTTTGGTTTAACTGCCGTCTGAACACAGCAAGTCACAATATATATGAATCACTTTGGTTTAACTGCCGTCTGAACACAGCAAGTCACAATATATATGAATCACTTTGGTTTAACTGCCGTCTGAACACAGCAAGTCACAATATATATGAATCACTTTCATTTAACCGCCGTCTGAACACAGCAAGTCACAATATATATGAATCACTTTGGTTTAACTGCCGTCTGAACACAGCAAGTCACAATATATATGAATCACTTTGGTTTAACTGCCGTCTGAACACAGCAAGTCACAATATATATGAATCATTTTCATTTAACCGCCGTCTGAACACAGCAAGTCACAATATATATGAATCACTTTCATTTAACCGCCGTCTGAACACAGCAAGTCACAATATATATGAATCACTTTGGTTTAACTGCCGTCTGAACACAGCAAGTCACAATATATATGAATCATTTTCATTTAACCGCCGTCTGAACACAGCAAGTCACAATATATTTGAATCACTTTCATTTAACCGCCGTCTGAACACAGCAAGTCACAATGCTTTCTATCTGTGTTTTACACTACATCACCTGCTGGTCCAACATCTCATAACAAAATCATGGACATTAAAATAGAGTTGGTCCCCCCTTTGCTGCTATAAACAGCCTCCACTCTTCTGGAAAGGCTTTCTACTTGATGTTGGAACATTGCTGCTATAATAGCCTCCACTCTTCAGGGAAGGCTTTCCACTAGATGTTGGAACATTGCTTTGGGGACTTGCTTCCATTCAGCCACGAACATTAATGAGGTTGGGAACTGATGTTGGGTGATTAGGCCTGGTTCACAGTCGGCGTTCCAATTCATACAAAATGTTTTCAATGGAGTTGAGGTCAGGGCTCTGTGCAGGCCAGTCAAGTTCTAACAGACATTGTCATGCTGAAACAGGAAACGGACTTCCCCAAAGTTGGAAGCACATTATCATCTAGAATGTCAATGTATGCTGTAGCATTAAGATTTCCCTACGCTGGAACTAAGGGGCCCGAACCATGAAAAACAGCCCCAGACCATTATTCCTCCTCCACCAAACTGTACATTTGGCACTATGAATTCGGGAGGTAGCGTTGTCCTGACATCCGCCAAACCCAGATTTGTCCATCAGACTGTCAGATAGTGAAGTGTGATTCATCACTCCAGAGAACGCGTTACCACTTCTCCAGAGTCCAATGGCAGTGATCTTTACACCTATCCAGCCAACGCTTGGCATTGCGCATGGTGATCTTGGGCTTGTGTGCAGCTGTTCGGCCATGGAACCCATTCCATGAAGTTCCCCGACGAACAGTTCATGTGCTGACGTTGCTTCCAGAGGCAGTTTGGAACTCGGTGTTGCAACCGAAAACAGGATTTTTCCGCATTTCAGCTGAAAGTGCTGTTCTATGAGCTGGTGCAGTCTGGTCCTGTTGTGCAGTCTGGTCCTGTTGTGCAGTCTGGTCCTGTTGTGCAGTCTGGTCCTGTTGTGCAGTCTGGTCCTGTTGTGCAGTCTGGTCCTGTTGTGCAGTCTGGTCCTGTTGTGCAGTCTGGTCCTGTTGTGCAGTCTGGTCCTGTTGTGCAGTCTACCACTTCGCTGCTGAGCCGTTTGGTGCTCCTAGACATTTCCACTTCACAATAACAGCACTTACAGTTGACCTGTGGCACCTCTAGCAGGGAAGAAAGGTTAAGAACTGACTTAGTTAGAAAGGTGGTTTCTTATGACGATGCCACTTTTGAAAATCACTGAGCTCTCCATTCTACTGTCAATGTTGCCAGCAGCATACCACCCTGCATACCACTGCTGGCTTGCTTCTGAAGCTAAGCAGGGTTGGTCCTGGTCAGTTCCTGGATGGGAGACCAGATGCTGCTGAAAGTGGTGTTGGAGGGCCAGTCGGAGGCACTCTTTCCTCTGGTCTAAAAAAAATATCCCAATGCCCCAGGGCAATGATTGGGGACACTGCCCTGTGTAGGGTGCCGTCTTTCAGATGGGACGTTAAACGGGTGCCCTGACTCTCTGAGGTCATTAAAGATCCCATGGCACTTATTGTAGGGGTGTTAACCCTGGTGTCCTGGCTAAATTCCCAATCTGGCCCTCAAACCATCACGGTCACCTAATAATCCCCAGTTTACAATTGGCTCTTTCATCCCCCTCCTCTCCCCTGTAACTATTCCCCAGGTCGTTAATGTAAATGAGAACGTGTTCTCAGTCATCTTACCTGGTAAAATAACGGATATAAAAAAAAACGTTTCCCTATGCAGATTGGCTGTGTTTTAGACACCTGTCAGCAACGGGTGTGGCTGAAATAGCCAATGCCACTCATTTGAATTGATGTCCTCATACCTTTCTATACACAGTGGTTCTTCCTATAAAAGTTGCAGCATACTACAGCACAGCTTGCGGGGTGCTTCAGAATTTGTGATTTAAGTGTCGACCATTGTTGCCAGAATGACGCAATTTACCACAATCTGCCACTATCTACCACAAACGGTCACGGCATAAGCTCAAAACTTTTAAAAGAATAAACACTGTATCTCCCAGGGAATAAAGTCAATTTAATCTCACTGTAGAGACTAACATTAATGATTCATTAAAGATACAAAAGTCTCCTAATTGCCTCCACCATGTGTTGGAGTAGCTGCAGGCCTTGCGTGTTTCCTATGTTCCTGACTGGCTGGTTGAAACAATTAGACCTTAATGAGGGAGAGCGAAAGGAGAGGAAAGGAATGGAGCTCTCCGTACAAGACATGATAAAAATTCATGCCTTTTTCATAATTAAGCCTCCAGAGCTTCTCGCCAGTCTCAAATTTTTGCTCTAGGCGATTCGGCAAAAAAACAATTTCAAAAATCTTTCAAAAGCCACTCGTAGCATGATTTATACATGAATACATTTTTTTAAATATAATATAGCGACATTGAATATAGCAAAATAAGTGGCTGCTATTAGGACTAGATATCATCAACTGTCTTTATTTAGAATGTATAAGGAGCATACAATCACTGATAAGTCTTTAAAAAAAATAACAATTCTAAGACTTGTCATTTTGCAGGCACTTTTATCCAGAGTGACTTAAACTTTGTGTATTCATCTTAATTTAGGGATAGGGGGCAGTATTTCGGAAGTTTGGATGTCAGAGGTGCCCAAAGTAAACTGCCTGTTACTCAGGCCCAGAAGCTAGGATGTGCATGTAATTGGTAGATTTGGATAGAAAACACTGTAAAGTTTCCAAAACTGTTAAAATAATGTTTTTGAGTATAACAGAACTGATATGGCAGGCGAAAACCTGAGGAAATCCATCTAGGAAGTGGGATATTTTTGATGTGGGTACTTTTCAATTGAATGCCTGTATGCATGTAATGGGTTAGGACCCGGATTGCAGTTCCTATGGCTTCCACTAGATGTCAACAGTCTTTAGACATTGTTTCAGGCTTGTTTTCTGAAGAATGAGGAAGAATGAGGCCATTTTTGTCAGTGGACTGTAGAATGAAAGCGAGCTGTTTTGCGCGCATGACCGATTGCGCGTCCTTCATTGTTTTTCCTTTCTATTGAATACTCTATTGTCCGGTTGAAATATTATCGATTATTTAGACAATAGACAACCTGAGGATTAATTATAAACATTGTTTGACATGTTTACCGGTACTATTAGGATGAATTCGTCTGCATGTTGTGACCGTCTTGGAGCCAGTGGATTACTGATCAAAACGCGTCAACAAAACTGAGTTTTTGGGATTTAAAGAGGGACTTTATCGAACAAAACGAACATGTATTGTGTAACAGGGACTCTTGTGACTGCAACCCGATGAAGATCATCAAAGGTAAGTGATTCATTTTATCACTATTTCTGACTTTTGTTACTCCTCTACTTGGCTTGAAAATGTTTGTGTGCTTTTGTACGCGGGGCGCTGTCCTCAGATAATCGCATGGGTATGCTTTCGCCGTAAAGCCTTTTTGGAATCTGACACAGCGGCTGGATTAACAAGAAGTTCATCTTTAAGCCGATGTTTAAACACTTGTATCTTTTTGTGAATGTTTATTATGACTATTTCTGTATTTTGAATTTGGCGCTCTGCAATTTCAACGGATGTTGTCGAGGTCGATCGCTAGCGGAACACCTATCCCAGACAGGTTAAAACATGGCTATGTGAGACAACAATCGTATCAAGTACATTTTCCCTCAAAAGTATTTTTATATATACGGAAATCTTTTTGTATCCAAATCCGGCTTTAAACTTCTTCACAACAGTATCTCGGACCTGCCTGGTGTGTTCCTTGTTCTTCATGATGCTCTCTGCGCTTTTTGACGGACCTCTGAGACTATCACAGTGCAGGTGCATTTATACGGAGACTTGATTACACACAGGTGGATTGTATTTATCATCATTAGTCATTTAGGTCAACATTGGATCATTCAGAGATCCTCACTGAACTTCTGGAGATAGTTTGCTGCACTGAGAGTAAAGGGGCTGAATAATGTTGCACGCCCAATTTTTCAGTTTTTGATTTGTTAAAAAAGTTTGAAATATCCAATAAATGTCGTTCCACTTCATGATTGTGTCCCACTTGTTGTTGATTCTTCACAAAAAAATACAGTTTTATATCTTTATGTTTGAAGCCTGAAATGTGGCAAAAGGTCGCAAAGTTCAAGGGGGCCGAATACTTTCGCAAGGCACTGTATATATTGGGGAGGGGTGGGGTGGGTGTCAGTGGCGCCGTGAGCAATTTAAGATACTCTTCAAAGAGGTAAGGTTTCAGACTTTTTTCAAAAGATGGGCAGGGACTCCTCTGTTCTGACTTTAGCTTGTTCCACTATTTGGGTACAAGGACAGAGAAGAGCTTTGACTGAGCTGAGCAGGAACTGCCCTGCCATTGGGGAGGGAGGGCCAAGAGACCAGAGGTGGCGGAACAGAGTGCTCAGGTTGTGATGTACGGTTTAGCCTGAAGGTAAGAAGGAGAAGTTCGCCTTGGGTATTGATTATGATGCGAGATTCTACTGGAAGCCAGTGGAGTGTGCGGAAGAGCAGGGTGACATGGGATAAGGAAGATTGAACACCAGGTGGGCTGCAAGCGTCTGGATAATTTGCTAAGTAGATAAGTTGCAGGGGTTTGAGGGCACAAGTGGGGAGCACAGCCAACAGGGACATGTCCAGACGGGAGAGGACATGTAGTAGTCCAGACGGGAGAGGACATGTAGTAGTCCAGACAGGAGAGGACATGTAGTAGTCCAGACGGGAGAGGACATAGTGTAGTCCAGACGGGAGAGGACATGTATTTGTCCAGACGGGAGAGTTTCTGGATTAGGACCTGCACCACTTTCTGTGTGAGGAAAGGTCGTAATCTATGGATGTTATAGAGCATGAACCTACAGGATGTGAGTCACTGCCTTTTATGTTTACAGAGAACGACAGGGTGTTTGTCCCAGGGTTCATGTCCAAGGATCTTTCCACTCTGGGAAACAGTCATGGAGAGGTCTTAGAGCAGGTAGCTCTTCCGCCAGGAGGAGATGCCAACATCCAAGCAAAGATGTCTGCCAGGCACGCAGAGATGTATGTTGCCGACCTGTCACCTCAGAAAGGGGGTGGAAAGGAGTAGTTGTGTGTCATACACATAGCAATGATAGGAGATACCATGTGAGGATATGACGAAGCCGAGTGAATTGGTGTAAAGAGAAGAGGACCTAGAACCGAGCCCTGGGGGACACTAATAGTGAGGGCATTTGGTGCAGACTCAGATCCTCTCCACACCACCTGGTAGGAGCGGCCAGCCAGGTAGGATGCAATCCAGGAGTGTGTAGAGCCTGAGACACCCAGCCCTGAGAGGGTGGAGAGGAGGATCTGATAGAGCCTGAGATGCCCAGCCCTGAGAGGGTGGAGAGGAGGATCTGACAGAGCCTGAGACACCCAGCCCTGAGAGGGTGGAGAGGAGGATCTGATAGAGCCTGAGACGCCCAGCCCTGAGAGGGTGGAGAGGAGGATCTGATAGAGCCTGAGACGCCCAGCCCTGAGAGGGTGGAGAGTCGAATCTGATGGTTTGCAGTGTTGAACGAAGCATATAGATCTATGAGGATGAGAACAGAGGAGAGAGAGACAGCTTTGGCAGAGCGCAAAGCCCCTGTGACACAAAGGAGAGCGGTCTCAGTTCAGGCCTGACTGGTTATGGTCAACAAGATTACTCTGAGAGAGATAATTAAGGAATTGATTAGAGACCGCATGCTCAAGTGTTTTGGAAAGAAACGAAAGAAAGTATACCAGCCTGTAGTTTTTGATGTAAGACGAGTTTCAGTGTTGGTTTCTTGAGGAGGGGAGCAACTCTGGCTATCTTGAAGTCAGAGGCCACTCAGCCAGTGGTCAGATATTAGTTGTTGAGGGAAGTTAGGAATGATATTGTCTGGAGGAGGGGATTGTGTCAAGTGGCAAGGTTGTCACGCGGCCAGACTTCAGTAGTCAACGGATTTCATCTGGAGAGAGAGGGGAGAAAGAGGTTAAGGAGTAGGGTAGTTGTGTTGTGGACTCATTGGGCAGAGTAAATATGCAGTGGATGTCGTCAATCTTTTCTTCAAAGTGGATAACAAAGTCATCCGCAGAGAGGGAGGATGTGGAGGATTAAGGGGGAAAGAGAAAGTGGAGAAGAGTGTCCATTAAGATTAAGGGGGAAGGAGAAGAGTGGAGGCAGAAGCTTGCATTTTGCAGCAAGAGAAAGTGGCTATAGCAGCAGATACAGAGAAGGAGGAGGAGGAAGTGGAAGGAAGATAGGTCCTCTGGGAAGTTTTTCTCCAGTACCACTCAGCTCAACCCTGTTCTGTTAGCAAGACTGTTACACAAATAGACCTGAAACTAAGTCCACAACGACAGTCACAAGTACTGACCAATCAGATAATTCAAACCTAAATTATTAATTAGCCTGCTAGGTGAAGGTCAGCACTTAAATCAACTGCCCTACAATACAAACATCTACTATTGAATCAACTGCTCTGCAACACAATACAAACATCTACTATTGAATCAACTGCCCTGCAACACAATACAAACATCTACTATTGAATCAACTGCCCTGCAACACAATACAAACATCTACTATTGAATCAACTGCCCTGCAACACAATACAAACATCTACTATTGAATCAACTGCCCTGCAACACAATACAAACATCTACTATTGAATCAACTGCCCTGCAACACAATACAAACATCTACTATTGAATCAACCATTCTACAAGACTATACCAACAGCTACTATTGAATATACGTCCCTTGGTAGACAATACCCACAGCTACTTATGAATCAACCATTCTACAAGACTATGCCAACAGCTACTAGCATCTAACTGCTGCTCTTGTAGGAGCCGATGTCCTTCCAAACTAAAGATAAACTATAGATGACATTTCTTATCCCTCGACACCCTAAAGTATCCTGGCATTCTTAAATCAAAACACAATGTATGTGCCTTGAGTTGTAGTTATGGTGTGTGTGTATGTGTTTCAAGTTGTTATCGCCACATGCACAAGTACAGCCAAATGCCTTTCCTGCTTGCTCTTTTCCAACAATGCAGTAATCGATATCAGTATTTTTAGAAAACATATATATATTTTTTTAAATCGATTTGAACAAAAACAAATACGAAGACCATGAGAAGGAAGGAAGCAATATACAGGTCCAGGGTCAGTAGATATATACAGGTCCAGGGTCAGTAGCTATATACAGGTCCAGGGTCAGTAGCTATATACAGGTCCAGGGTCAGTAGCTATATACAGGTCCAGGGTCAGTAGCTATATACAGGTCCAGGGTCAGTAGCTATGTACAGGCCCAGGGTCAGTAGCTATATACAGGTCCAGGGTCAGTAGCTATATACAGGTCCAGGGTCAGTAGCTATAAACAGGTCCAGGGTCAGTAGCTACTGTATGTACAGGTACAGGTCCTGGTTAGGAGCTATGGTTAGTTTTAGGGTTAGGAGCTCGGGTTAGGAGCTAGGGTTAGTTTTAGGGTTAGGAGCTCGGATTAGGAGCTAGGGTTAGGTTTAGGAGCTAGGGTTAGGATTAGGGTCTAGGGTTAGTTTGAGCTAGGGTTAGGTTTATGAGCTAGGGTTAGGATTAGGAGCTAGGGTTAGGATTAGGATCTAGGGTTAGTTTGAGGGTTAGGAGCTAGGGTTAGGTTTAGGAGCTAGGGTTAGGATTAGGATCTAGGGTTAGTTTGAGGGATAGGAGCTAGGGTTAGGTTTAGGAGCTAGGGTTAGGTTAGGGTTAGGGCTGTAAGTGAGTGTGCATAGAGACAGTGCAAAAACTAAATACAAGGGTCAACTCAGATAGTCTTAGTAGCAATTTTGTTAGCTATTTACGTTGGCTTGTGAAAGAATGGCACTTGGCATTTTTCCTAATTTGTTGCCTTACAAATGGAATTAACAATTATTTTGGGGGGGGGGTTGTATCATTTGATTTACACAACATGCCTACCACTTTGAAGATGCAACATATTTTTTTGTGTGAAACAAACAAGATATAAAACAAAATAACAGATAACTTGAATGTGCATAACTATTCAACCCCCCAAAGTCAATACCTTGTTAGAGCCACCTTTTGCAGAAATTGCAGCTGCAAGTCTCATGGGGTATGTCTCTATAAGCTTGGCACATCTAGCCACTGGGATTTTTCCCCCATTCTTCAAGGCAAAACTGCTCCAGCTCCTTCAAGTTGGATGGGTTCCGCTGGTGTACTGCAATCTTTAAGTCATACCACAGATTGTCAAATGGATTGAGGTCTGGGATTTGACTACGCCATAACACAGATTCTCAATTGGATTGAAGTCTGGGCTTTGACTACGCCATTCCAAGACATTTAAATGTTTCCCCTTGAAGCACTTGAGTGTTGCTTTAGCAGTATGCTTAGGATCATTGTCCTGCTGGAAGATGAAACTCCATCCCAGCATCAAATCTCTGGAAGACTGAAACAGGTTTCCCAAAATAATTTCCCTGTATTTAGCGGCATCCATCATTCATTAAATTCTGACCAGTTTCCCAGTCCCTGCCAATAAAAAACATCCCCACAGCATGATGGATGGTGTTCTCGGGGTGATGAGAGGTGTTGGGTTTGCGCCAGACATAGCATTTTCCTTGATGGCCAAAAAGCTCAATTTTATTCTCATCTGATCAGAGTACCTTCTTTCATATGTTTTGGTGAAACACCAAACGTGTTTGCTTAGTTTTTATTTTGCAATGGCTTTTTTCTGGTCACTCTTCCGTAAAGCGCAGCTCCGTGGAGTGTACAGCTTAAAGTGGTCCTATGGACAGCTACTCCAATCTCCGCTATGAAGCTCAGCAGCTTCTTCAGGTTTATCTTTGGTCTCTTTGTTGCCTCTCTGATTAATGCCTTCCTTGCCTGGTCTCTGAGTTTTTTTGGTGGGCGGCCCTCTCTTTGCAGGTTTGTTGTGGTGCCATATTCTTTCAATTTTTTAATAATGGATTTAATGGGGCTCCGTGGGATGTGCAAAGTTTCTGATATTTTTTTTATAACCCAATCCTGGTCTGTACTTCTCCACAACGTTTTCCCTGACCTGTTTGGAGCGCACCTTGGTTTTCATTGTGCTGCTTGCTTGGTGGTGCCCGTTGCTTAGCGGTGTTGCAGACTGGAGCCTTTCAGAAAAGGTTTATATTTACTGAGATCATGTGACAGATCATGTGACACTTAGATTGCACACAGGTGGACTTTATTTAAGTAATTTTGTGATTTCTGAAGGTAATTGGTGGCACCAGATCTTATTTAGGGGCTTCATAGCAAAGGGGGTGAATACATGTGCACTCACCACTTTCCTTTCTGTGTTGTTGAAATAGTAACGTTTTTTCATTTCACTTCACCAACTTGGACTTTTTTGTGTTTCTCCATTACATGAAATCCAAATTAAAATCTATATAAATGACAGGTTGTAATGCAACAAAATATTAAAAAGGTCAAGGGGGATGAATACTTTTGCAAGGCACTGTAGCAATCTTATGGCTTGGGGATAGAAGTTGTTCAGGAGCCTCTTGGTGTCGGTTTTGATGCTCCGGTAACACTTGCCATGAGGAAGCAGAGAGAAAAGTATATTTCTTGGGTGGATGGGTCTTCTTGGGTGGATGGGTCTTCTTGGGTGGATGGGTCTTCCTTTTACATCACCTGATATAGAGGTCCTGGAAGGCAGGCAGCTGGGCACCAGTACTGGGCTGTCCTGCATCACCCTCTGTAGCACCATGCATGTTTGTGTTTAGCCATGTCTATCTCACTCTGAGCAACATATTGACATGCAGTCTACATCCTTTTTTACTGTTCTTGTCAAATGTCTTGCTTTAAAAGCCAGATGCTCCAATTAGCTTTGTGCTTCGCGCTATACTTATTATTCAGCGATGTTTGCTCCCAAATCTCCCTGAGTGTTTGAACAGCTGCAGCCCGAACAGAATGCCAGGATGGAATAAAAGAATTGACCGAGTCAAATGGAGCCAAGGCAGGTGTGCGTGCGTGCGCATGTGTGTGTGTGTACGTGCGTATGCGTGTGTGTGTATGTGTGTGTGTGTACGTGCGTGTGCGTGTGTGTGTACGTGTGTGTGTGTGTGTGCGTGTGTTCAAGGGATTTCCCTGATCCCTGACTGTTTGTTAATGCCTCTATTGACAGGATGTGGACTGTGTGTCAAGGAGATTAAAAAGTCCATGGATATGTCCCAAATGGCATCCTGCTCCCTATATAGTGCACTACCAGTGGTCAAAAGTGGTACCCTATGTAGGGAACAGAAAAGCATTTGGGACACGGACCCTGTCTTTCTCCTGGCTGGGTAGAACTAGACCATTGTCTGTGTTGTTTAAGCTGAGACGTTGGTCTGTTTGGTGAAAGGAATCTCTTGCCAGGAGCCTGGTAACATCACTGAGAGTCTGAAACAATTGTGTTTCTCACGCATCCCCAAGTCCTGTTGACCTAGAGCAAGGTGTCAAACTCATTTAGCCCACGAGATTCGGACTTCACGCAGTGAAAAGTGGTTATATTTCCTCGCCATCAATACATATTACGGCTGTTAATGGTTGATGTGGTTGCGCCAGTCTCGCCTCGAGCTCCGATAAAACATTGCAAATTTCTACATTTTTTGGGGGGGGGGGGGGTGATTTATTGTGTTTTTGAAAAAAAATCTATTAATCAGTTTAATTTCATTACTAAATACACCCAGGTAGAACTATTAGAAAACAAATCTCTGGGTACCTCCCCAAATTCCCTGAAACAGCGGAAAATTGGACTAGGTTCTTCGGGCGAGGCGCCAAGCTGCTTGGGGGTCCTACCGAAGACGCCGACGTGCTCCTAACCCTAACCCTAACCCTAACCCTAACCCTAACCCTACCGAAGACGCCGACGGAGAGACAGACATAGCGGGGTCTTAATCTTGGGAGATTAAGTCATTTGTAAAAGTAATTGGCGGACCGTGCTCCCAAACACATCGACTGTCTTACTCGTGGAAATTCTACTCTTGACCACTTTTACACGCTTTTTCAGCACTGGTATTAAACCCTCAATGACTCCATCTTGCTTCACTATTCACCGCCTACAAACAAAAAAACACAAGAGGGAAGTTCTGGTGGCCAGGTGTGTACAGCGTTGGCCCGACCGATCAGAATTCACGCTTCAAGACTGTTTTGATCACGTGGACTGGAATATGTTCTGGGTCGCCTTGGAGATAACATTAACTCCGACTCAGTCATTAAAAAAATAAATAGAAGACATAATACCAATAGTGTCTTTCAACACGTTCCCAAATCAAAATTGTTAGTAGCCTTGTATGAAACCTGAAAGAGAGAGATGCTGCTTATAGACAGGGCAAGGTGACCGGGGACAATCGTTTGGTTAAACAGTACAAATACGACCTAGGCAGATCGATCAAGACGGCGAAACACAAGTATAGGGACAAAGTGGAGGAGCAATTGAGCGGGTTGGACACAAGGCGTATGTGGCTCGTAATGATCACGGATTACAAAAAAGAAAGCCAACCACATCTCGGTCACCACCGCCACCCTACTGGGGGCGATTAACACCTTTTTCTCGCGATTCGTAAGAGATTTGTAGAATGCCCCTGATGACAACGTGGGCTACACACACTCAGTCTCCACTGAGAACTCGTAGAGATGTGTAGAGAGCCCCTGATGACAACGTGGGCTACATACTCTCAGTCTCCACTGAGAACTCGTAGAGTTTTGTAGAGAGCCTGTGATGACAACGTGGGCTACACACTCTCAGTCTCCACTGAGAACGTAAAGTCATTCAAAAGTGTTAACCCTCGCAAGGCTTCCGGCCAAGATGGCATACCTAGCCGTATCCTCTGAGCATTTGCAGACCAGTACGTGCAGACCAATCTTTCCCTAGCTCAGGCCTCTATCCACACCTGCTTCAAGATGTCCACTATCATCCCCTTTCCCAAGAAAGGGATAGTAACTGAACTGAATGACTATCGACCAGTAACCAACACTTCCGTCATCTAGAAGTGCTTCGAAAGACCATATCACATCCTCCTTTCCCGACACACTCAACCCTCTCCAATTCGCCTACTGCTCTGATAGATCCACGGACGACACAATCACCATTGCACTGAACACTGCCCTCAACCACCTGGACAAAAGGATTGCATATGTGAGGATGTGATCTACAGCTCAGCCTTCAATATCATAGTGTCCTATCAACTCATTAGAAAGCTCCTGGATCTGAACTACTCCCTATGTAACTGGGTCCTGGCCTTCCTGACTGGCCGCCCAGAGGTGGTGAAGTTGCATCCTCAATCCATTCCTGTACTCACTCTATCCACACTACTGCCTCTGGCCTCACACAGTTCCAACTCCATCATCAAGTTCACTGATGACACGGCAGTAGTAGGCCTGAGTACCAACAACGATGACACTACAATGAGGAGTTAGGCACTCTGAAGGCGTGGTGCAAAGTAGAAATAACCTCTCCCTCAACGTTAGCAAAACAAAAGGAGCTGATTGTGGACTTCAGGACAAACCAGACTGGACACGCCCCTGGACACGCCCCCATCTTCATCAACGCGGCTGCCGTGGAGACGGTCAGTAACTTCTAATTCCTCAGAGAAGATGGAATGGTCTAACCACACAAACCCCTTATTGAAGAAGGCACAACAGCGACTCTTCAACCTCAGGATACTGAAGAAATCCGGCCTGTCCCCGAGGGCCATCACAGTGTTCTACAGGAGCACCAAAGAGAGCATACTGTCGGGCTGCATCCCAGTGTTCTACAGGAGCACCATCGAGAGCATCCTGTCGGGCTGCATCACTGTGTTCTACAGGAGCACCATCCAGAGCATCCTGTCGGGCTGCATCACTGTGTTCTACAGGAGCACCATCGAGAGCATCCTGTCAGGCTGCATCACTGTGTTCTACAGGAGCACCATTGAGAGCATCCTGTCGGGCTCCATCACTGCCTGGTATGGCACCTCCAACGATGCGGACGCAATGTGCTTCAGATGTTGATACCTGCAGCCGAATTGGTTGCAACACGGCCTGCTCAACGGGACACCTATAACACCATTAGTCACCAGAAAGACAATAATATCATTAGGGACCCCAGTCAACCAAGCCATGCCCAGTTCTCCTGCTTCAATCACTCAGACGTGGGCAGTACTGCAGAATCATAGCGAAAGTTGGAAGACTGGCCAATAGTTTCTACCGTCAGACCATCAGGCTGCTGAATAGCCACCACTACTACTCCTCTTATTAATACCCAGTAGTAGTGGTAAGTGGTCATGCTGCTCCCCCTATGATCATTCCCCCTCCCCTCAGTGGTCCTTTAGTCTGCCTGCCGTTCCCCTTATGATCATTCCCCCTCCCCTCAATGGTCCTTCAGTCTGCCTGCTGTTCCCCCTATAGTCATCCCCCCTCCCCTCAGTGGTCCTTTAGTCTGCCTGCTGTTCCCCCTATAGTCATCCCCCTCCCCTCAATGGTCCTTCAGTCTGCCTGCTGTTCCCCCTATAGTCATCCCCCCCCCCCCAATGGTCCTTTAGTCTGCCTGCTGTTCCCCCTATGATCATTCCCCCTCCCCTCAATGGTCCTTCAGTCTGCCTGCTGTTCCCCCTATAGTCATCCCACCTCCCCTCAATGGTCCTTCAGTCTGCTTGCTGTTCCCCCTATAGTCATCCCCCTCCCCTCAGTGGTCCTTTAGTCTGCCTGCTGTTCCCCCTATGATCATTCCCCCTCCCCTCAGTGGTCCTTTAGTCTGCCTGCCGTTCCCCTTATGATCATTCCCCCTCCCCTCAATGGTCCTTCAGTCTGCCTGCTGTTCCCCCTATAGTCATCCCCCCTCCCCTCAGTGGTCCTTTAGTCTGCCTGCTGTTCCCCCTATAGTCATCCCCCTCCCCTCAATGGTCCTTCAGTCTGCCTGCTGTTCCCCCTATAGTCATCCCCCCTCCCCTCAGTGGTCCTTTAGTCTGCCTGCTGTTCCCCCTATAGTCATCCCCCTCCCCTCAATGGTCCTTCAGTCTGCCTGCTGTTCCCCCTATAGTCATCCCCCCTCCCCTCAGTGGTCCTTTAGTCTGCCTGCTGTTCCACCTATAGTCACCCCCCCCCCCCCAATGGTCCTTTAGTCTGCCTGCTGTTCCCCCTATGATCATTCCCCCTCCCCTCAATGGTCCTTCAGTCTGCCTGCTGTTCCCCCTATAGTCATCCCACCTCCCCTCAATGGTCCTTCAGTCTGCTTGCTGTTCCCCCTATAGTCATCCCCCCTCCCCTCAGTGGTCCTTTAGTCTGCCTGCTGTTCCCCCTATGATCATTCCCCCTCCCCTCAATGGTCCTTCAGTCTGCCTGCTGTTCCCCCTATAGTAATCCCCCCTCCCCTCAATGGTCCTTTAGTCTGCCTGCTGTTCCACCTATAGTCATCCCCCCTCCCCTCAGTGGTCCTTTAGTCTGCCTGCTGTTCCCCCTATGATCATTCCCCCTCCCCTCAATGGTCCTTCAGTCTGCCTGCTGTTCCCCCTATAGTCATCCCCCCTCCCCTCAATGGTCCTTCAGTCTGCCTGCTGTTCCCCCTATAGTCATCCCCCCTCCCCTCAATGGTCCTTCAGTCTGCCTGCTGTTCCCCCTATGATCATTCCCCCTCCCCTCAATGGTCCTTCAGTCTGCCTGCTGTTCCCCCTATAGTCATCCCCCCACACCCCATCAACAGTCTTTACTCTGCCTCCACCCCAATGGACCAGTATTTATTCATCACTGCTATAGTTCTGATGTGTATAGTGTTATTTATATTGTTGTTTACATTACCATTTTCATTAATTTATAATTGCTAGTCCTGCACGTTGGAGCTCGCAGCCTAAGATGTTCATTGTACCCTGAAATCACACCTGCAACTCTGTATATGTCACTATTAAACACTGATGACTAACTAAACACACTGAATCTAAAACAATCCCTATTGAATTACTACATACTACCTCCACATTATTGCTGTATCTTTTTATGTCGTAGCCACATTTCTCAAACACACGTACTCATTAGCATGATGGGAAAAAAAGAGGCTACATACAGTGGGGCAAAAAAGTATTTAGTCAGCCACCAATTGTGCAAGTTCTCCCACTTAAAAAGATGAGAGAGGCCTGTAATTTTCATCATAGGTACACTTCAACTATGACAGACAAAATTAGAAAAAAAAATCCCGAAGATCACATTGTAGGATTTTTAATGAATTTATTTGCACATTTTGGTGGAAAATAAGTCTCAGTCTCCAGATCTCAACCCCATAGAAAATCTTTGGAGGGAGTTGAAAGTCTGTGTTGCCCAGCAACAGCCCCAAAACATCACTGCTCTAGAGGAGATCTGCATGGAGGAATGGGCCAAAATACCAGCAACAGTGTGTGAAAAACTTGTGAGGACTTACAGAAAACGTTTGACCTCTGTTATTGCCAACAAAGGATAACAAAGTATTGAGATAAACTTTTGTTATTGACCAAATACTTATTTTCCACCATAATTTGCAAATAAATTCATAAAAAATCCTACAATGTAATTTTCTGGATTTTTTTCCCTCATTTTGTCTGTCATAGTTGCAGTGTACCTATGATGAAAATTACAGGCCTCTCTCATCTTTTTTTTAAGTGGGAGAACTTGCACAATTGGTGGCTGACTAAATACTTTTTTGCACCACTGTAGCTACATTTCAATGGGACTAGCAAAGGGCAGGGCTAAGCCTTTTTGGGCTACCAATCAGTTTTTATGTTGTATAAAGTCATTTAAACGTCTAAACAACGACATGAATGTAGTGATAATGATAAAGGAAAGTTAAACATGGTGCCAGAATAAAGGGCTAAGAAAGACAAGGTGACAAAGGAGGGAAGATGGTTACATTTGGGATTGTAAAACAAACAGTAGCTAGCTATCAACCAGCTACTTCCTGTTTTGTCTTCTTCTGCGGTTGCAAAAAACCCTCTGTCGTCTGGTTGTCGTGTTGTGACTACTTATTTACTACCATCATCAAGAAGTAAAAACTCCACCTGATTACTATTGGAAACTGTTTTCCTACTGAACACTACAAAAATGCATTTGTGTATCTTGAGTTATGCATGAACTACACAATCCCTACCACTCCGTGCATAGTCAATACGGCACAATTAGGTCTAACTAACAAGACTGACGACTGTCTGTCTAACAAACGAGACTGACGACTGTTGGTCTAACTAACGAGACTGACTGCTGTCTGTCTAACCAACGAGACTGAAGACTCTTGAAGACTGTCGGTCTATCTAACGAGACTGAAGACTGCCGGTCTATCTAACGAGACTGAAGACTGTCGGTCTATCTAACGAGACTGAAGACTCCTGGTCTATCTAACGAGACTGAAGACTGTCGGTCTATCTAACGAGACTGAAGACTGCCGGTCTATCTAACGAGACTGAAGACTGTCGGTCTATCTAACGAGACTGAAGACTCCTGGTCTATCTAACGAGACTGAAGACTGTCGGTCTATCTAACGAGACTGAAGACTGCCGGTCTATCTAACGAGACTGAAGACTCCTGGTCTATCTAACGAGACTGAAGACTCCTGGTCTATCTAACGAGACTGAAGACTGTCAGTCTATCTAACGAGACTGAAGACTGTCGGTCTATCTAACGAGACTGAAGACTGTTGAAGACTGTCGGTCTTTCTAACGAGACTGAAGACTCCTGGTCTATCTAACGAGACTGAAGACTGTCGGTCTATCTAACGAGACTGAAGACTGCCGGTCTAACTAACGAGACTCAAGACTGTCGGTCTATCTAACGAGACTGAAGACTGTCGGTCTATCTAACGAGACTGAAGACTGTCGGTCTATCTAATGAGACTGAAGACTGCCGGTCTATCTAACGAGACTGAAGACTGTCGGTCTATCTAACGAGACTGAAGACTGTCTGTCTATCTAACGAGACTGAAGACTGTCGGTCTATCTAACGAGACTGAAGACTGTCGGTCTATCTAACGAGACTGAAGACTGTCGGTCTATCTAACGAGACTGAAGACTGTCGGTCTATCTAACGAGACAGAAGACTGTTGGTCTATCTAATGAGACTGAAGACTCCTGGTCTATCTAACGAGACTGAAGACTCCTGTTCTATCTAACGAGACTGAAGACTGCCGGTCTAACTAACGCGACTGAAGACTGCCGGTCTATCTAACGAGACTGAAGACTGCCGGTCTATCTAACGAGACTGAAGACTGTCAGTCTATCTAACAAGACTGAAGACTCCTGGTCTATCTAACGAGACTGAAGACTGTCTGTCTATCTAACGAGACTGAAGACTGTTTTGTTGAACTCTCTTTGCCCTCTCTGATCCTCCGTCTTTCCAGCCTAGTTAAAAGGCACTCCCTTCCCCTCTTCCTCTGCCGTCTCCCTCCAGCGGTAATGAGGTCTTTATAGGAGGCTAGTCAAGGCTCTGCTGTGTGCTGTGTGCTATGCTGTGTGCTGTGTGCTATGCTGTGTGCTATGCTGTATACTGTGTGCTCTGCTGTGTGCTGTGTGCTATGCTGTGTGCTGTGTGCTCTGCTCTGTACTGTGTGCTATGCTGCGTGCTCTGCTGTGTGCTATGTGCTCTGCTGTGTGCTGTATTGTGTGCTATGCTGTGTGGTCTGCTGTGTGCTGTGTGCTCTGCTGTGTGCTATGCTGTGTGCTATGCTGTGTGCTGTGTGCTATGCTGTGTGCTATGCTGTGTGCTGTGTGCTATGCTGTGTGCTCTGCTGTTTGCTGTGTGCTGTGCTGTGTGCTATGCTGTGTGCTCTGCTGTGTGCTGTGTGCTCTGCTGTGTGCTGTGTGCTGTGTGCTCTGCTGCTTGCTGTGTGCTGTGCTGTGTGCTATGCTGTGTGCTATGCTATGTGCTATGCTGTGTGCTGTGTGCTCTGCTGTGTGCTGTGTACTATGCTGTGTGCTCTGCTGTGTGCTGTGTGCTCTGCTGTGTGCTATGCTGTGTGCTCTGCTGTGTGCTATGCACTGTGTGCTATGCTGTGTGCTGTGTGCTATGCTGTGTGCTGTGTGCTCTGCTGTGTGCTGTGTGCTCTGATGTGTACTATGCTGTGTGATCTGCTGTGTACTGTGTGCTCTGCTGTGTGCTATGCTGTGTGCTATGCTGTGTGCTGTGTGCTATGCTGTGTGCTCTGCTGTGTGCTGTGTGCTGTGTGCTCGGCTGTGTGCTCTGCTGTGTGCTGTGTGCTCTGCTGTGTGCTGTGTGCTGTGTGCTCTGCTGTGTTCTGTGCGCTCTTGCTGTGTACTCCCTGCTATCTCCAGGCCTGCAGTGTGTGGGCTACTTTGCATAATTCAGTAGAAGGGCATCATTAAACAGAGAGAGAGAAAGAGAGAGAGAGAGAGAGAGAGAGAGAGAGAGAGAGAGAGGTTCCTTTGTATGCTGAGGAGAGCCCTGGCTGCTACAGTATGCTTTGATGTGGCGCAAGAAGGAGTTTCTCTTTTTCCATGACTCTGTTGCTCAGATATTTTGGTACATATAGTTGTTTGTTTTTTATGGTGTAGCCTTGGCCTCAGATGTATTACTAATTCAGCAATCAGATTCACTTTTACTGTGTTAAAATGACACTGTCCTTCTCCTGCGGTGAAACGTAGTATCTATTATCATCAGCTTGTATCCATGAATCGAATCCCACAATTCAGCTGTACGGTATTCCCCAATTCAGATATTCAGTGGATAGCCGCAATCGGAATCAGCTGCACCTGCATAACAGCCCTACCACTCCACCCCCCTCCATCTCTCTCTCTCTCTCTCTCTCTCTCTCTGTATCTGTCTCTCTCTGTCTCTCTCTCTCTCTCTCTCTCTGCTCCTCCACCCCCTCTCCCTCCCCCTCTCTCTATCGCTCTCTGTCTCTCTCTGTCTCTCTCTCTCTCCCTGCTCCTCCACCCCCCCTTCCCATCACTCTCTCTCTCACCTCTCTCTCTCTGTCTCTCTCTGTCTCTCTCTCTCTGTCTCTCTCTCTCTCTCTCTCCCTGCTCCTCCACCCTCCCTGGACGGTGAAAAGGCTTACTCAACACAAGTCTTAATCAGCAAAGTTTGTTCCCACTAAACATTTCTCAGAGGTGTGCATTTTCAGGTACTTTTAACAGCCGGTGTCACCCCCCTTTTCGTTTCACATTGAAACTCCTCTCCCCTCTCAGCTTCTAAGCGACTCAGCATTTTCCCAGACTGAAGAGCTCCAATCAATCCGTCCCCCTCTCCCCTCGAAAGAAGCTCTCTCATTCCCAGACAGAACTGGGAGAAAAAGGCTTTGTTCCCCGTTGAGAAGAGCTGGACAGAACCGCTACAGAACCCACTGTGGTTTAACATCTTTAGGACTGGGGGGCAGTATTGAGTATCTTGGATAAAAAGGTGCCCAGTGTAAACTGCCTGCTACTCATTTGGATAGAAAAGACTCTGAAGTTTCTAAAAATGTTTGAATGATGTCTGTGAGTATAACAGAACTCATATGGCAGGCAAAAACCTGAGAAAAAAATCCAACCAGGAAGTGGGAAATCTGAGGTTTGTAGTTTTTCAACTCATTGTCTTTCGAATATACAGTGTCTATGGGGTCATATTGCACTTCCTAAGGCTTCCACTAGAGGTCAACAGTCTTTAAAACCTTGTTTGAGGCTTCTACTATGAAGGGGGAGATGAAGAGAGCTGTTTCAACCAGGGATCTGGCAGAGCGCCATGAGCTCAGTCTCGCGTGCTCCCATGAGAGTTAGCTGCGTTCCTTTTCCTTTCTAAAGACAAAGGAATTCTCCGGTTGGAACATTAATTTATGTTAAAAAGAAGAAGATTTATGTTAAAAACATCCTAAAGATTGATTCTATACATTGTTTGACATGTTTCTACGAACTGTAACAAAACTTTTTTGACTTTTCGTCTGGACCTAGTGCTCGCGCCTCATGAATTTGGATTACTGGGCTAAACGCGCAAACAAAAAAAAGGTATTTGGACATAAATGATGGACTTTATCGAACAAAACAAACATTTATTGTGGAACTGGGATTCCTGGGAGTGCATTCTGATGAAGATCATCAAAGGTTAGGGAATATTTATAATGCTATTTCTGACTTCTGTTGACTCCACAACATGGCGGGTATCTGTATGGCTTGTTTTGATCTCTGAGCGCTGTACTCAGATTATTGCATGGTGTGCTTTTTCCGTAAAGTTTTTTGCGGTTGCATTAAGGAGAAGTGGATCTAAAATTCCATGCATAATAGTTGGATCTTTTAGGGATGTTTATCATGAGTATTTCTGTAAATTGATGTGGCTCTGCAAAATCACCGGATGTTTTGGAACTACTGAACATAAGACACCAATGTAAAATTAGATTTTTGGATGTAAGTGTGAACTTTATCGTACAAAACATACATGTATTGTGTAACATGAAGTCCTATGAGTGTCATCTGATGAAGATCATCAAAGGTTAGTGATTAATTTAATTGCTATTTCTGATTTTTTTTTTAGCATTCTCCTTGGCTGGAAAATGGCTGTATGGTTTTCTGGTGACCGAACATAATTGTTTGGTGTGCCGTAAAGCCTTTTTGAAATCGGACTGTGGCTGGATTTACAACAAGTTTATCTTTAAAATGGTGTAACATACTTGCATGTTTGAGGAATTGTAATTATGGGATTTCTGTTGTTTTGAATTTGGCGGCATACAATTTCACTGGCTGTTGGCGAGGTGGGACGCTACCGTCCTGAATATCCCAGAGAGGTTTTAAGTCAAGTGGCTGAAAGGCTCCTTTTCAGGAGAGCCTAGGAACTAAAGGCCAAGAATCGCTGTCTGGCCTAACGGACATATAAAGCTGTTTTTTAGCGATTCACATCCAACATCCAACCACTGGGATGTTAGGCCTGTTGCGTCACAAAGCTCATACATCTATGTGACGTCTGGCTCGAAAGACATATGGGGCTTTAAACAGCACTGGTCTAAAAGAGAACTAATAGACTTACTGGTAGTGATTCAGGAGAACTAAGAGAGAGAGAGAGAGGGAGAGAGAGGAATAATGATTTCATTTTGAATTAGTATGGGAAGGTAACATTTTCTAAATACTGTTATAAGAATTGTCTACAAAGTTAATGAAGACAAAGTATAGTTAAGCCAATGCATTAGGGAAAATACACAAAACACATCTTAGATTCGATCTAGCGGCCTTTCGGTTACTGAGCCAAAGCACCAATCGAGGACCTACCTGCTGCTAAACCGATAATTACATCCAATGGGTCTTGAAGTCATGTGTGTAAATGTTTTACCTACTGCTGGTCCAGGGAATCAAACACACTATCCTGGCATGGCAAGCACAATGCTTTGCTAACGGAGCTAAAGAGGACCATATTCTACTAACTGAACTACAGAGGACCATGTTCTACTAACTGACCTACAGAGGACCATGTTCTACTAACTGAACTACAGAGGACCATGTTCTACTAACTGAACTACAGAGGACCATGTTCTACTAACTGAACTACAGAGGACCATGTTCTACTAACTGAACTACAGAGGACCATGTTCTACTAACTGAACTACAGAGGACCATGTTCTACTAACTGAACTACAGAGGACCATGTTCTACTAACTGAACTACAGAGGACCATGTTCTACTAACTGACCTACAGAGGACCATGTTCTACTAACTGAACTACAGAGGACCATGTTCTACTAACTGAACTACAGAGGACCATGTTCTACTAACTGAACTACAGAGGACCATGTTCTACTAACTGAACTACAGAGGACCATGTTCTACTAACTGAACTACAGAGGACCATGTTCTACTAACTGAACTACAGAGGACCCTTTTCTACTAACTGAACTACAGAGGACCATGTTCTACTAACTGAACTACAGAGGACCATGTTCTACTAACTGAACTACAGAGGACCATGTTCTACTAACTACAGAGGACCGTGTTCTACTAACTGAACTACAGAGGACCATGTTCTACTAACTGAACTACAGAGGACCATGTTCTACTAACTACAGAGGACCATGTTCTACTAACTGAACTACAGAGGACCATGTTCTACTAACTGAACTACAGAGGACCATGTTCTACTAACTACAGAGGACCATGTTCTACTAACTGAACTACAGAGGACCATGTTCTACTAACTACAGAGGACCATGTTCTACTAACTGAACTACAGAGGACCATGTTCTACTAACTGAACTACCCTAGATGTTTCGTAGAAGTAAGTATTAAAACACACTAAGGACATTTTGACATCATGTAAAATAGAATACTGTTCTTCTCAGTGTCAGGTTGTCCTGTCTTTTCCAGGAGGTGCTTGATTACATGAGGAGCTCAGCTGTGATGTGTAACTCCTTTATTGCCCGCGGTGGGAAGGAACTTCACTTTCTCTGTTAATTCTATAACTCCAGGCAAGGGATAACAAAATGTAAATATGTGTCTTGAGATATCTCTGCAAGCAGATGCTGTCTGTTGTTCAATTAAGAACACATTCCCAGTCGGATTACTGCTTGCTACTTTGTCGGATTTAAATGTAGATTGGATTTTCTGCTGTATGAAATAAATGGCCCGTGACCGCTCCTTATCATGGCCTAAGTACATTTACGTTCAGCTGAGCATGTTATAGCTATTCTAAAGGAGCACTTGCATATACACACACACACACACACAGACACACACAGACACACACACACAGACACACACACACAGACACACACACACACACACACACAGACACACACACACACACACACACACACACACACACACAGAGAGACAAGCAAACGAAAAGAGGGATTTGTACTGTTTGTAACATACACCTACCAAATTGCACCTGACTCTTATTGAACCTGACTGCCCATTGAACCTGACTACCCATTGAACCTGACTGCCCATTGAACCTGACTACCCATTGAACCTGACTCCCATTGCACCTGACTGCCCATTGCACCTAGACTGCCCATTGCACCTGACTGCCCATTGCACCTGACTCCCCATTGCACATGACTGCCCATTGCACCTGACTGCCCATTGAACCTGACTGCCCATTGCACCTGACTCCCATTGAACCTGACTCCCATTGCAACTGACTCCCATTGAACCTGACTGCCCATTGCACCTGACTGCCCATTGCACCTGACTGCCCATTGCACTGCAGGTTTTCAATAACTTGACAAATGGGGCGTTGTATCTCATTAAATAGCTATTACTACCATTACTCTGTGATGATTCTATGTAAAATCACTTCCACGAGAACCAGCGGTCACAAAAAGGGGTCCTCGCGAGGCTGTCCTGTGCTGTTATGTGTTTCTGCATATCGGTTTAGTTCAGTGCCTTCAGAAAGTATTCCTTAGACTTATTCCACATGTTGTTGTGTTGAGTCTTGGATTCTAAATGGATTAAATAGATTTCCACTCACAATTCCCCATAATGGCAAAGTGAAAACGGGTTTAAGAAATATTTGCAGACGTATTAAAAACGAATTACAGAGATCTAATTTACACAAGAGTCAATACTTTTTAGAAGCACATTTGACAACATTTTCAGCTGTGAGTCTTTCTGGGTAAGTCTCTAAGAGCTGTGAGTCTTTCTGGGTAAGTCTATAAGAGCTGTGAGTCTTTCTGGGCAAGTCTCTAAGAGCTGTGAGTCTTTCTGTGTAAGTCTATAAGAGATGTGAGTCTTTCTGGGTAAGTCTATAAGAGCTGTGAGTCTTTCTGGGTAAGTCTCTAAGAGCTGTGTGTCTTTCTGGGTAAGTCTATAAGAGCTGTGAGTCTTTCTCAGTAAGTCTATAAGTGCTGTGAGTCTTTCTGGGTAAGTCTCTAAGAGATTTCCACATCTGGATTGTGCACGATTTTCCCAATATTATTTTTTAAATTCTCCAAGGTCTGTCAAATTGTTTGTTGATCATTACTAGACAAACATTTTCAGGTCTTACCATAGAATGTCAAGTGGATTTAAGTCAAAACTATAACTCTGCCACTCGGGAGAATTTACTATCTTCTTGGTAAGCAACTCCACTGTAGATTTTGGCCTTGTGTTTTATGTTATTCTCCTGCTAAAAAGTACATCCATCTCCCAGTGTCAGGTGGAAAGAAGACTGAACCAGATTTTCCTCTAGGATTTTGCCTGTGCTTAACTCCATTCCGATCATTTTTAAATGTTTTAAAAACTCCCCGGTCCTTAAACAGTTACCCACAACATGATGCAGACACCACTATGCTTGAAAATATGGAGAGTGGTACTCAGTAATGTGTATGTTTATGGCGAATCTAACAACACTTTGTATTAAGGACAAAAAGTTAATTGCATTGCCACATTGTTTTGTAGTATTGCTTTAGTGCATTGTTGTTGTTGCAAGCAGGATTACTATTTTTTTTAAATATTTTTTGCACAGGCTTTTGTCTTTTCACTCTGTCATTTAGGTTAGCATTGTAGAGTAACTACAATGTTGTTGATCCATCCTCCGTTTTCTCCCATCACAACCATTAAACTCCGTAACTGCTTTAAAGTCACTATTGGCCTCATGACGAAATCCCTCAGCGGTTTCCTTCCTCTCCGGAAACTGAGTTAGGAAAGATGCCTGTATCCTTGTAGGGATTATCGAGACACCATCCAAAGTGTAATTAATAATTTCACCATGTTCAAAGGGATAGTTGTTGTCTGTCATCTACCAATCGGTGCCCTTCTTTGCGAAGCATTGAAAAACCTCCTTGGTCTTTGTGGTTGAATCTCTGTTTTTGAAGTTCACTGCTCGACTGAGGTTACTGTAGAGCATCTAGAGATGGACATTCCAAGTAAAGCGTTACTGAGAAGATAGTCTGCAGGATCCTTGGAATAGATATTTATCTTCATCCCTGGTCAGGCTCTCCAGGACAGTTTAATTTAGGATTAGACCCTTCTATTCAATTTTTGCCTAAAATGACTTACTCATATCTAACTGCCTGTAGCTCAGGCCCTGAAGCAAGGACATGCATATTATTGATAACATTTGAAAGGAAATACTTTGACGTTTGTGGAAATGTAAAATGAATGTAGAAAAACATAACATGTTAGATCTGGTGAAAGATAATACAAAGAAAAAAACATGTATTTTTTTGTAATATCATCTATGAAATGAAAGAGAAAAGGCCATAATGTATTATTCCAGTCTAGGGATTGAGATTTTGGCCACTAGATGGCAGCAGTGTATGTGCAAAGTTTTAGACTGATCCAATGAACCATTGCATTGCTGTTCAAAATGTTGTATCAAGACTTCCCAAATTTGCCTAACTGGTTTATTAATGTATTTTCATGTTCATAAATGTGCCCTCTCCTCAAACAATAGCATGATATTATTTCACAGTAAAAGCTACTGTAAATTGGACAGTGGAGTTAGATTAACAACTGCACTGGGAAATGTTCCTGTTACTTACAACCTCATGGTAATCGCATTAGCTTACGTTAGCTCAACTGTTCCGCTGGGGACCCACCGATCCTGTAAAGGTTTTAAAGATTTATGCTTCTTAAATGCAAAACATTAATCTTTCATTGAATATGACTGAGCGGAAAAGGCTCCTGGCTTCCTCACAGCCTACAAGCCGCTGATGCAGCATTCTAAACTGACCTTTGGAACATCTACATTTTAAAAAGTCTAGTAAATCCATGTAACATAGCCTACAGCATCACAATAAATCCATGTAATATAGTCTACCTACACCATCACAATAAATCCATGTAATATAGCCTACAGCATCACAATAAATCCATGTAATATAGTCTACCTACACCATCACAATAAATCCATGTAATATAGTCTACACCATCACAATAAATCCATGTAATATAGTCTACACCATCACAATAAATCCATGTAATATAGCCTACAGCATCACAATAAATCCATGTAATATAGCCTACAGCATCACAATAAATCCATGTAATATAGCCTACAGCATCACAATAAATCCATGTAATATAACCTACCGCATCACAATAAATCCATGTAATATAGCCTACAGCATCACAATAAATCCATGTAATTTAACCTACCGCATCACAATAAATCCATGTAACATAGCCTACAGCATCACAATAAATCCATGTAATATAGCCTACAGCATCACAATAAATCCATGTAACATAGCCTACAGCATCACAATAAATCCATGTAATATAACCTACCGCATCACAATAAATCCATTATTTATTTTAGACAGATATTAAGAAACAAAACATTTTTTTATTTTTATTTCACCTTTATTTAACCAGGAAGGCTAGTTGAGAACACCTTTATTTAACCAGGTAGGCTAGTTGAGAACACCTTTATTTAACCAGGTAAGCTAGTTGAGAACACCTTTATTTAACCAGGTAGGCTAGTTGAGAACACCTTTATTTAACCAGGTAGGCCAGTTGAGAACACCTTCATTTAACCAGGTAGGCTAGTTGAGAACACCTTTATTTAACCAGGTAGGCTAGTTGAGAACACCTTTATTTAACCAGGTAGGCTAGTTGAGAACAAGTTCTCATTTACAACTGCGACCTGGCCAAGATAAAGCAAAGCAGTTCAACACATACAACAACACAGAGTTACACATGGAGTAAACAATAAACAAGTCAATAGCACACAATACAGAGTTACGTATGGAATAAACAAACATACAAACAATATTACAGTAGACAAATGTATATACAGCATGTGCAAATGAGGTAGGATAAGAGAGGTAAGGCAATAAATAGGCCATGGTGGCAAAGTAATTACAGTACAGCAATTTAACACTGGAATGGTAGGATGTGCAGAAGATGAATGTGCAAGATAAATAAATAAAATACAGTATGGGGATGATGTAGATTTGATGGGCTATTTACAGATGAGCTATATACAAGTGCAGTGATCTGTGAGCTGCTTTGACAGCTGGTGCTTAAAGATAGTGAGGGAGATATGAGTCTCCAGCTTCAGAGATTTGGCAGCAGAGAACTGGAAGGAAAGACGACCAAAGGAAGAATTGGCTTTGGGGGTGACCAGTGAGATATACCTGCTGGAGCGCGTGCTACGGTTGGGTGCTGCTATGGTGATCAGTGAGCTGAGATAAGGCGGGGCTTTAACTAGCAGAGACATGTTGATGACCTGGAGACAGTAGGTTTGGCGACGAGTATGAAGCAAGGACAAGCCAACAAGAGCATACAGGTCGCAGTGGTGGGTAGTATATTAAATCCTTTATGCTTCATTTAGAGTTCTACCAACGTTGGGCTGATGTGTTTTGATTTTTAATACATTGTATGG
The DNA here is from genome assembly GCF_057628025.1 of Oncorhynchus mykiss. Lineage (NCBI taxonomy): Eukaryota > Metazoa > Chordata > Actinopteri > Salmoniformes > Salmonidae > Oncorhynchus > Oncorhynchus mykiss. The sequence continues at coordinate 3,068,124 of NC_143032.1, forward strand.
CTGCATGATGCGACTCTAATGATGATTTGAAAAAAGTTGCATGTAAGGCAAGAGCTCTGCTTTGGGTTTTTTGTGCAGACTGAACACACTTCATCAGTCTCTCAATCACAAATTGACAAGATAATGGCTCGAATTTCCCGGCGCCATTCGCTTTGTTTGTTTGGCCGTAAAGCCAAAAAAAAGCCTTTTCCAGTCAGTGGCCGGTGTGGGATGAATATTATAATTAAAATTCCCTTCTTGTCGGAAGGAGCCATAGTGTCTCCCGACCCATCCGGTCTCAGCCTCCAGTATCTATGCTGCAATAGTTTATGTGTCAGGGGGCTAGGGTCAGTCTGTTATATCTGGAGTATATCTCCTATCTTATCCGGTATCCTGTGTGAATTTAAGTATGCTCCCTTTAATTCTCTCTCTCTCCCTCCCCTCCCGTAGGACCTGAGCTCTGGGACTATGCCTCAGGACTACCTGGCCTGATGACTCCTTGCTATCCCCAGTCCACCTGGTGGGCTGCTGATCCAGTTTCAACTGTTCTGCCTGCGGCTATGGAACCCTGACCTGTTTCACCAGAAGTGCTGCAATCTATGCACTTAAATAGTGAATAGATGACGCTTTCCCCTTGGTAGGCTATTCTCCTGTTGGAAAGAGAAGCAATGTGCTTAATATTAGGAAAGTTGATAAATAAATGTAACAGGCCTAGTCGTTATTTCACCAGGTAAGTTGACTGAAAACACATTCTCATTTGCAGCAACGACCTGGGGAATTGTTACAGGGGAGAGGAGGGGGATGAATGAGCCAATTGTAAACTGGGGGTTATTAGTTGACCATGAGGGTTTGAGGGCCAGATTGGGAATTTAGCCAGGACACCGGGGTTAACACCCCTACTCTTACGATAAGTGCCATGGGATCTTTAATGACCTCAGAGAGTCAGGACACCCGTTTAACACCCGTCTATAGAGAGCTGGTGGGTTCCTCCTCTTTTTAATAGAGGCCATCACTCCATTTTCTCACGCAATTACATAGCCTTTAGAAATGCTGCGTAACATGAGCTCATGGGATATCATGAAGTGTTTCATTAGATTTGCCACTATATCTGCATTGATGTCAGAGTGATTAGAGGGACAATAGAGTGCAGAGTACCAGGCAGTTAGTAAGTTTGGTAGACTACTAATTACCATCAGCATTAGAGCTCGGAGAAGCCTAATTACCGTGACAAAATGGTAATTTGGAATTTGACTGCCTTCATGATTTGGGACCACCGGTGTGCCGGTAATACGGGCACCACAACAGCCCTAGTCCCATATTCCTAACACGCAATTGTTGCATCAAACTTGGTGGATGCATTTGCAGTTAGTTTTTGGTTGTTTGAGAATATTTTGTGCCAAATAGAAATGACTGGTTAATAATGTATTGTGTCATTTTGGAGTCACTTTTATTGTAAATAAGAATATAATATATTTCTTAACACTTCTACTTTAATGTGGATGGTGCCATGATTGCAGATAATTCTGAATGAATATATACCCCGCAAATCATGCTAACCTCCCCCTTATTGGTAACGTTGAGAGTTTAGCGTGTCTTGGGGTATTTCTAAGTCTAAATGGCAAATTTCCACTTCGGAAAATATTTCCAGGATAAATTTTGACAGGGTGATGAAAAGAAAATGACAGAGAGCTCACCAAAGATATGGCAGAACAGACAGTGGTTTAGTGAGTTCAAAATAAATGTATTCATTAAGCCCTTTAGACATCAGAAGATGTGGTTGTAGAGCCACGGTGGCTCGTTAAAACTCCCAAGCACATGGACAGTGGTATAGGGGGTTATCGTGACAGTACCTGGATAGACAGTGGTATAGGGGGTTATCATGACAGCACCTGGATAGACAGTGGTATAGGAGGTTATCGTGACAGTACCTGGACAGACAGTGGTATAGGGGGTTATCGTGACAGTACCTGGATAGACAGTGGTATAGGGGGTTATCGTGACAGTACCTGGATAGACAGTGGTATAGGGGGTTATCGTGACAGTACCTGGATAGACAGTGGTATAGGGAGTTATCATGAATAGACAGTGTTATAAGGATAGACAGTGTCATAAGGGGTTATCGTGACAGTACATTTTCAAAGTGAATTTAGCTTCCATTGTGTTGGCTTATAATTGTGTGTGTGTGTGTGTGTGTGTGCGCGCGCGCGTGCGTGCGTGCGTGCGTGCGTGCGTGCGTGCGGACTCACCAACAATGAAGATTTACAGTGCGTGGGGTTAACTATTAAATTCTTCAGCAGCTGTGCATAAACGAACATTAGTTTAATAACATTGTTTTCTGAGGAGATGGAGGACAACGTGGCAGGTTGGCCAGTTTATAGACAGCTTGCTGTGACTACTCTGACAGAGGGACGTGCCATTACAACCCACCATTAAGTTTTCCCATTAATTTTCATGAGCAGAGTTTTAAGTGCAGACTATACATATTTGATTAGCATTTTCCGAACGATGTCAACTCCACTGTGTCTCGTTAAAACCGTAAGTGTACTTGTAACAAATGGCCGGGCCATGAATCCGGGATGAGGCATCTACACTACTTTAGTTAATTGTATTTTCACTCCAGCAGTCACACAGCACCATGGATCAACTCCTCAGCAATCTTCATGAGTGCTGGAGAGATGATTTTTTTTTTTTTGTGAACAAATACATTTGTCACCAAGTAATTCATACAACGTCATGTTAGCTAGTCTCAAAACATGAAGAGAATGGTAGCTATCTTCAATACATGAAGAGAATGGTAGCTAGCATCATTACATGAAGAGAATTAAGAGAATGGTAGCTAGCTTCATTACATTAAGAGAATTAAGAGAATGGTAGCTAGCTTCATTACATTAAGAGAATTAAGAGAATGGTAGCTAGCTTCATTACATTAAGAGAATTAAGAGAATGGTAGCTAGCTTCATTACATTAAGAGAATTAAGAGAATGGTAGCTAGTCTCAATACATTAAGAGAATTGAGAGAATGGTAGCTAGTCTCAATACATTAAGAGAATTAAGAGAATGGTAGCTAGCATCATTACATTAAGAGAATTAAGAGAATGGTAGCTAGCATCATTACATTAAGAGAATTAAGAGAATGGTAGCTAGCATCATTACATTAAGAGAATTAAGAGAATGGTAGCTAGCATCATTACATTAAGAGAATTAAGAGAATGGTAGCTAGCTTCACTACATTAGGATAATATTTGAGTATTTTATTAGGATCCCTATAATTGCTATAAAAAGAAATGTAAATACATAGTGCAATAGAACAATAGTATTCTAAACTGTAAGTCGTTTCAGCATTCTAAACTGTAAGTCGTTTCAGCATTCTAAACTGCAAGTCGTTTCAGTATTCTAAACTGTAAGTCGTTTCAGCATTCTAAACTGTAAGTCGTTTCAGTATTCTAAACTGTAAGTCGTTTCAGCATTCTAAACTGTAAGTCGTTTCAGTATTCTAAACTGTAAGTCGTTTCAGCATTCTAAACTGTAAGTCGTTTCAGCATTCTAAACTGTAAGTCGTTTCAGCATTCTAAACTGTAAGTCGTTTCAGCATTCTAAACTGTAAGTCGTTTCAGCATTCTAAACTGTAAGTCGTTTCAGTATTCTATACTATAAGTCGTTTCAGCATTCTAAACTGTAAGTCGTTTCAGCATTCTAAACTGTAAGTCGTTTCAGCATTCTAAACTGTAAGTCGTTTCAGCATTCTAAACTGTAAGTCGTTTCAGCATTCTAAACTGTAAGTCGTTTCGGCATTCTAAACTGTAAGTCGTTTCAGCATTCTAAACTGTAAGTCGTTTCGGCATTCTAAACTGTAAGTCGTTTCAGCATTCTAAACTGTAAGTCGTTTCAGCATTCTAAACTGTAAGTCGTTTCAGCATTCTAAAACTGCAAGTCGTTTCAGCATTCTAAACTGTAAGTCGTTTCAGTATTCTAAACTGTAAGTCGTTTCAGTATCCTAAACTGTAACTCGTTTCAGCATTCTAAACTGTAAGTCGTTTCAGCATTCTAAACTGTAAGTCGTTTCAGCATTCTAAACTGTAAGTCGTTTCAGCATTCTAAACTGTAAGTCGTTTCAGCATTTTAAACTGTAAGTCGTTTCAGCATTCTAAACTTTAAGTCGTTTCAGCATTCTAAACTGTAAGTCGTTTCAGTATTCTAAACTGTAAGTCGTTTCAGCATTCTAAACTGCAAGTCGTTTCAGCATTCTAAACTGTAAGTCGTTTCAGCATTCTATACTATAAGTCGTTTCAGCATTCTAAACTATAAGTCGTTTCAGCATTCTAAACTGTAAGTCGTTTCAGCATTCTAAACTGTAAGTCGTTTCAGTATTCTATACTGTAAGTCGTTTCAGCATTCTAAACTGTAAGTCGTTTCAGCATTCTAAACTGTAAGTCGTTTCAGCATTCTAAACTATAAGTCGTTTCAGCATTCTAAACTGTAAGTCGTTTCAGCATTCTAAACTGTAAGTCGTTTCAGCATTCTAAATTGGAAGTCGTTTCAGCATTCTAAACTGTAAGTCGTTTCAGCATTCTATACTGTGAGTCGTTTCAGCATTCTAAACTGTAAGTCGTTTCAGCATTCTAAACTGTAAGTCGTTTCAGCATTCTAAACTGTAAGTCGTTTCAGTATTCTATACTGTAAGTCGTTTCAGCATTCTAAACTGTAAGTCGTTTCAGCATTCTAAACTGTAAGTCGTTTCAGAATCATAAAACACGGGACGAGATGTTAAAAACTGTCCATTGTGCCAATAGATGGAATGCACTCACATGAGATTTGCCGTGATGTTGACAGAGTGGCATGGGAGGTTTATTTCTTAGACTGGGTTAAGATGTCAATTTTGGGACACATCCTCAGTAGTGTGCCTTCGAATCAGTGGGTGTTTCGGCCTTTAATCACTAAACACTCTCATCAAAGGTGGCCAGCTAAAGGGTGATCAAGCCTTAGCTTGTGTCCCATGCCCAATTAAGATGTCCCACGGGACTATGCAAGGCAGGGGCGTCCTCTTCCCTGAGCCAGTCCGACAGCTGACCGCATACCTCATATGCCCTCCTCAAGTTGGAGGGATCTGAATTGGGTTCTCAGGTGGGGGTGGGGGGTCATGAAGTTATAGCCCAGCAAGGGTCCTTCCGTTTAATCCAGATCCACTGGCTGCCTCTTTCAGCTGCTTGAGAAACTGCTCTGACGGTCTGCCGCAGAGCCTGTCCATGGATTCCAAGTTCTTTCAGCAACCTGATGGTGGAAGAAGCCACGAATCCTCTGCATCCCACTTCAACTGGCCAGACTTTTGCATTCCAGCCACGCTGAGTTGCGTCTGCTGCCAACTCTGTGTAACGCAGTTTCTTACGCTCGTAGGCCTCTTCAACAGAGTTTTCCCACGGGACTGTGAGCTCTATGATGTACACAGCCTTTCGTGAAGGGGACCAGAGTACCATGTCTGGCCTAAGGTTGGTAGAAGCAATCTCAGGTGGAAAAATTAGTTGCTGGCCAATATCGACAAGCATCTTCCAGTCCCGGGCCATGGCTAGGTGTCCAGTTTCTGGCTTTGTAGGAGGATACTTGGGCCTTTTCTGTCCCTCCCGGATGAATGTTGTTGTTTTGACGGGATTGCTTGTTTTTGGAGGTAATGAATTGGTTGCACTCCTCTTGGTCTCAAGTGCTGCAGCCAGGCTCTTGAGGACCTGATTGTGCCTCCAGGTGTAGCGGCCTTGTGAGAGGCTGGTCTTGCAACCTGTCATTATATGCCTGAGAGTCGCTGGAGCTGGGCAGAGGGGGCAGGTCGAGTCCTCGCCATACCATTGATGTAGATTTTTTGGTGATGGAAGCACATCATAAACAGCTCTTATGATGAAGCTGATGTTGCTTGCCTCCATTTGCCAAAGCTCACTCCAGTTGATCTTTGATCAGCATTCTAAACTGTAAGTCGTTTCAGCATTCTAAATTGGAAGTCGTTTCAGCATTCTAAACTGTAAGTCGTTTCAGCATTCTAAACTGTAAGTCGTTTAAGCATTCTAAACTGTAAGTCGTTTCAGCATTCTATACTGTGAGTCGTTTCAGCATTCTAAACTGTAAGTCGTTTCAGCATTCTAAACTGTAAGTCGTTTCAGCATTCTAAACTGTAAGTCGTTTCAGCATTCTAAACTGTAAGTCGTTTCAGCATTCTAAACTGTAAGTCGTTTCAGTATTCTATACTATAAGTCGTTTCAGCATTCTAAACTGTAAGTCGTTTCAGCATTCTAAACTGTAAGTCGTTTCAGCATTCTAAACTGTAAGTCGTTTCAGCATTCTAAACTGTAAGTCGTTTCAGCATTCTAAACTGTAAGTCGTTTCGGCATTCTAAACTGTAAGTCGTTTCAGCATTCTAAACTGTAAGTCGTTTCGGCATTCTAAACTGTAAGTCGTTTCAGCATTCTAAACTGTAAGTCGTTTCAGCATTCTAAACTGTAAGTCGTTTCAGCATTCTAAAACTGCAAGTCGTTTCAGCATTCTAAACTGTAAGTCGTTTCAGTATTCTAAACTGTAAGTCGTTTCAGTATCCTAAACTGTAACTCGTTTCAGCATTCTAAACTGTAAGTCGTTTCAGCATTCTAAACTGTAAGTCGTTTCAGCATTCTAAACTGTAAGTCGTTTCAGCATTCTAAACTGTAAGTCGTTTCAGCATTTTAAACTGTAAGTCGTTTCAGCATTCTAAACTTTAAGTCGTTTCAGCATTCTAAACTGTAAGTCGTTTCAGTATTCTAAACTGTAAGTCGTTTCAGCATTCTAAACTGCAAGTCGTTTCAGCATTCTAAACTGTAAGTCGTTTCAGCATTCTATACTATAAGTCGTTTCAGCATTCTAAACTATAAGTCGTTTCAGCATTCTAAACTGTAAGTCGTTTCAGCATTCTAAACTGTAAGTCGTTTCAGTATTCTATACTGTAAGTCGTTTCAGCATTCTAAACTGTAAGTCGTTTCAGCATTCTAAACTGTAAGTCGTTTCAGCATTCTAAACTATAAGTCGTTTCAGCATTCTAAACTGTAAGTCGTTTCAGCATTCTAAACTGTAAGTCGTTTCAGCATTCTAAATTGGAAGTCGTTTCAGCATTCTAAACTGTAAGTCGTTTCAGCATTCTATACTGTGAGTCGTTTCAGCATTCTAAACTGTAAGTCGTTTCAGCATTCTAAACTGTAAGTCGTTTCAGCATTCTAAACTGTAAGTCGTTTCAGTATTCTATACTGTAAGTCGTTTCAGCATTCTAAACTGTAAGTCGTTTCAGCATTCTAAACTGTAAGTCGTTTCAGAATCATAAAACACGGGACGAGATGTTAAAAACTGTCCATTGTGCCAATAGATGGAATGCACTCACATGAGATTTGCCGTGATGTTGACAGAGTGGCATGGGAGGTTTATTTCTTAGACTGGGTTAAGATGTCAATTTTGGGACACATCCTCAGTAGTGTGCCTTCGAATCAGTGGGTGTTTCGGCCTTTAATCACTAAACACTCTCATCAAAGGTGGCCAGCTAAAGGGTGATCAAGCCTTAGCTTGTGTCCCATGCCCAATTAAGATGTCCCACGGGACTATGCAAGGCAGGGGCGTCCTCTTCCCTGAGCCAGTCCGACAGCTGACCGCATACCTCATATGCCCTCCTCAAGTTGGAGGGATCTGAATTGGGTTCTCAGGTGGGGGTGGGGGGTCATGAAGTTATAGCCCAGCAAGGGTCCTTCCGTTTAATCCAGATCCACTGGCTGCCTCTTTCAGCTGCTTGAGAAACTGCTCTGACGGTCTGCCGCAGAGCCTGTCCATGGATTCCAAGTTCTTTCAGCAACCTGATGGTGGAAGAAGCCACGAATCCTCTGCATCCCACTTCAACTGGCCAGACTTTTGCATTCCAGCCACGCTGAGTTGCGTCTGCTGCCAACTCTGTGTAACGCAGTTTCTTACGCTCGTAGGCCTCTTCAACAGAGTTTTCCCACGGGACTGTGAGCTCTATGATGTACACAGCCTTTCGTGAAGGGGACCAGAGTACCATGTCTGGCCTAAGGTTGGTAGAAGCAATCTCAGGTGGAAAAATTAGTTGCTGGCCAATATCGACAAGCATCTTCCAGTCCCGGGCCATGGCTAGGTGTCCAGTTTCTGGCTTTGTAGGAGGATACTTGGGCCTTTTCTGTCCCTCCCGGATGAATGTTGTTGTTTTGACGGGATTGCTTGTTTTTGGAGGTAATGAATTGGTTGCACTCCTCTTGGTCTCAAGTGCTGCAGCCAGGCTCTTGAGGACCTGATTGTGCCTCCAGGTGTAGCGGCCTTGTGAGAGGCTGGTCTTGCAACCTGTCATTATATGCCTGAGAGTCGCTGGAGCTGGGCAGAGGGGGCAGGTCGAGTCCTCGCCATACCATTGATGTAGATTTTTTGGTGATGGAAGCACATCATAAACAGCTCTTATGATGAAGCTGATGTTGCTTGCCTCCATTTGCCAAAGCTCACTCCAGTTGATCTTTGATCAGCATTCTAAACTGTAAGTCGTTTCAGCATTCTAAATTGGAAGTCGTTTCAGCATTCTAAACTGTAAGTCGTTTCAGCATTCTAAACTGTAAGTCGTTTAAGCATTCTAAACTGTAAGTCGTTTCAGCATTCTATACTGTGAGTCGTTTCAGCATTCTAAACTGTAAGTCGTTTCAGCATTCTAAACTGTAAGTCGTTTCAGCATTCTAAACTGTAAGTCGTTTCAGTATTCTATACTGTAAGTCGTTTCAGCATTCTAAACTGTAAGTCGTTTCAGCATTTTAAACTGTAAGTCGTTTCAGTATTCTATACTGTAAGTCGTTTCAGCATTCTAAACTGTAAGTCGTTTCAGCATTCTAAACTGTAAGTCGTTTCAGCATTCTATACTATAAGTCGTTTCAGCATTCTAAACTATAAGTCGTTTCAGCATTCTAAACTGTAAGTCGTTTCAGCATTCTAAACTGTAAGTCGTTTCAGCATTCTAAATTGTAAGTCGTTTCAGCATTCTAAACTGTAAGTCGTTTCAGCATTCTAAACTGTAAGTCGTTTCAGCATTCTAAACTGTAAGTCGTTTCAGCATTCTATACTGTGAGTCGTTTCAGCATTCTAAACTGTAAGTCGTTTCAGCATTCTAATCTGTAAGTTGTTTCAGCATTCTAAACTGTAAGTCGTTTCAGTATACTGTAAGTCGTTTCAGCATTCTAAACTGTAAGTCGTTTCAGCATTCTAAACTGTAAGTCGTTTCAGCATTCTAAACTGTAAATAATTGTAAGTATTCTAAACTGTAAGTCATTTCTCACTGCCTTCATACATAATGCAAATGCTAAGCACATTTTTGCAAAACAACTCTCCGCAAAACTCAGTTGAGTAAATCATGACCATGAAAATTAAAACATTTGGTCACAGCTGATACATATGACTCCCATGAATATGAACCTCTGCTGCACGTGTGGGAAACTTATTTGCACATTTGTTCAGTCATTAATCAGTCATTATTCATGCATTAAAGAGGTCACCTCTGAGTTGCTATTTGCATGAATGGACCAAGTAAGAGGCCGATGACAAGGACAAAGGAGAGGTAGAGGGGCCCATAGAGGAAGATAGTTGGTAGAGGTACCCATAGAGGAAGATAGTTGGTAGAGGGGCCCATAGAGGAAGATAGTTGGTAGAGGGGCCCATAGAGGAAGATAGTTGGTAGAGGGGCCCATAGAGGAAATTAGTTGGTAGAGGGGCCCATAGAGGAAGATAGTTGGTAGAGGAGCCCATAGAGGAAGATAGTTGGTAGAGGGGCCCATAGAGGAAGAGAGTTGGTAGAGGGGCCCATAGAGGAAGATAGTTGGTAGAGGAGCCCATAGAGGAAGATAGTTGGTAGAGGGGCCCATAGAGGAAGAGAGTTGGTAGAGGGGCCCATAGAGGAAGATAGTTGGTAGAGGGGCCCATAGAGGAAATTAGTTGGTAGAGGGGCCCATAGAGGAAGATAGTTGGTAGAGGAGCCCATAGAGGAAGATAGTTGGTAGAGGGGCCCATAGAGGAAGAGAGTTGGTAGAGGGGCCCATAGAGGAAATTAGTTGGTAGAGGGGCCCATAGAGGAAGTCAGTTCAGCTCTCAGTTAAAATGGAAGAAAGGTAAACTAAAGCTTTTGTTTCTGGATATTCATGCTCTTGAGTTCACATTCTAACTTATTTAAACATTTTTTTACCCCAATTTTGTGGAATCTAATTGGTAGTTACAGTCTTGTCTGATCTCTGCAACTCCCGTACGGACTTGTGAGAGGTGAAGGTCGAGAGCCGTGCATCCTCCGAAACACAACCCGACCAAGCCGCACTGCTTCTTTACAAAATGCCCACTTAACCCGGAAGCCAGCTGCACCAATGTGTCGGAGGAAATACTTTGCACCTGGCAACCGTGTCAGCGTGGATTGCGCCCGGACCGCCACAGGAGTCGCTAGTGAATTGGTGAAAAATTGGTGAAGTGAAATGAAAAAAAATAACTTGCTTCAAAACAGAAAATGTAAAACAGAAGAGTGGTGTGTGCTATGAAGGCCCTAAATAATATCTGGTGAAACCAATTACCTCCAGGAGTCACATAATTAGTTAAATAAAGTCCACCTGTGTGCAATCTAAGTGTCACATGATCTGTCACATGATCTCAGTATATACTGTATACACCTGTTCTGAAAGGCCCAAGAGTCTGCAACACCGCTAAGCAAGGGGCTCCACCAAGCAAGCAGCACCATGAAGATCAAGGAGCTCTCCAAACAGGTCAGGGACAAAGTTGTGGAGAAAAATATCCAAACCTTTGACCATCCCACGGAGCACCAGTAAATCCATTATTAAAAAATGGAAAGAATATGGCTCCACAACAAACCTGCCAAGAGAGGGCCGCCCACCAAAACTCACAGACCAGGCAAGGAAGGCATTAATGAGAGAGGCAAGAAGGAGACCAAAGATAACCCTGAAGGAGCTGCAAAGCTCCACAGCAGAGATTGGAGTAGCTGTCCATAGGAACACTTTAAGCTGTACACTCCACAGAGCTGGGCTCTACGGTAGAGTGGCCAGAAAAAAGCCATTGCTCCCCAAACATATGGAAGAAGGTACTCTGGTCAGGTGAGACTAAAATGTAGCTTTTTGGCCATCAAGGAAAACACTATGTCTGGCGCACACCCAACACGTCTCATCACCCAGAAATCAACATCCCCACAATGAAGCATGGTGGTGGCAGCATCCTGCTGTGGGGATGTTTTTCATCGGTAGGGACTGGGAAACTGGTCAGAATTGAAGGAATGATGGATGGCGCTAAATACCCCAAGAGACTTGCAGCTGTAATTACTGCAAAAGGTGGCTCTACAAAGTATTGACTTTGGGAGGTGAATAGTTATGCACGCTCAAGTTCTGTTTTTTTTGTCTTATTTCTTGTTTGTTTCACAATAAAAAATATTTTGCATCTTCAAAGTAGTAGGCATGTTGTGTAAATCAAGTGATACAAACCCCCCCAAAAAATCTATTTTAATTCCTGGTTGTAAGGCAACAAAATGCCAAGGAGGGTGAATACTTTCGCAAGCCACTATAGCTTATCTGGTCCAATGTTTAGCCAACAAGTTGAAAAACATTCAAAGTTCCTCCATAGAAGCCGCTCCTCTGTAGGTATAATTCTGTGGACCTAATTCAGGTAATGCAGGTCATGACAAGATGCTCAGAACTTCAATCCAAACATCTTGTGCCATACACTGGTCTGTCCATCATGAATGTAAACAACTCACTGAGCTATAGCTAGCCCACTTCATAGCAAGATGTTCTATCGACACTACATGATTGGTGAAGTAATGTAATGTCAAGCTAAATGTAAAAAAGTATGAATTTCGAGATTTAAAAAATAAACAGAATGGAACATCTAAACCGCTACGTTTCCGGGGGTTCAGATTTGTATTTGCTGGTCGGAACAGTGGAAGCAACGAGGGACTCTGTCACAAAAAAAACGAGGGACTCTCAGTCACACAAAACAAACGAGGGACTCTCAGTCACACTAAAAAACGAGGGACTCTCAGTCACAAACAAAACGAGGGACTCTCAGTCACAAACAAAACGAGGGACTCTCAGTCACAAACAAAACGAGGGACTCTCAGTCACAAACAAAACGAGGGACTCTCAGTCACAAACAAAACGAGGGACTCTCAGTCACAAACAAAACGAGGGACTCTCAGTCACAAACAAAACGAGGGACTCTGAGTCTTAATTAATAGCCCTACATTTTTCTACCCTGCTTTTCCTTTCCCTGTAACGATTGTCGTTGGGAGAAGGAGAAGAGGACCAAGGGGCAGCGTGGTAAGTATTCATAATACTTTTAATAAATATGAATACTTGAACAAAAACAACAACACAACAAACAAACAGTTCTGCAAGGTGCAATACACACAAAACAGAAAACAACTACCCACAACCCATAGTGGGAAAACAGGCTGCCTAAGTGTGGTTCTCAATCAGAGACAACGATTGACAGCTGCCTCTGATTGGGAACCATACCAGGCCAAACACCTAGAAATATAACACACAGAACAAAACATAGAATGCCCACCCCAACACACGCCCTGACCAAAGTAAAATAGAGACAAAAAAAATGAACTAAGGTCAGGATGCGACATTCCCTCCCTGTTCTTTATGTCATTGGCTAACAGCGACAAGAGGAATGCTGATCCATTGTTTCCCAGGACCGGGTTCTGGAACACAATGCAGATTACAATTCTCAGAATCTATTGAGGGAGGAAAACAACACAAGGCAGACATAATGTTATTAAATATGAGGTGATTGCAATGCCAGATGCTGGGATAGTGATTGAAGTGACAGATGCTGGGATAGTGTGACCCTGATGTAAGTAGATCATTGCTATTCTCGTTAAATCTCCTGGTAGAATATGTGTTAACTACATATTAAACATTGAGACATACACATTTCAGTTAGGATCAGAGATGATGGAGCCTCATTCTGACCCTTTGACAGAAAGATACTTTGACAGAAAGATACACACACACACACACACACACACACACACACAAAGACACACACACACACACACACACACACAACCCCCAGCCAGGTCACCACCAGATCCAATGCAGTCTTCAAAGTTTGTCCAGGTCCCAAGGATGTCTGAAATGCCTTCAATACTGGCCACTAGGGGCATCGGTTAGATCTATTACCATCAAGTAGGCTCGCGGGTTGCTAGGGCGTTGTGGACGAGGATGGCAGGTAAGCAGCGAGCTACAGCTCCAAGGATCACATATTAAATCCCAGTGTTTGTATAAAATATGCACCTTTAACCCTATCCCCTTACCTTAACCCTAACCGTAACCTTATCCTAAACCCTTACCTTAACCCTAACCTTAACCCTATCCTTAACCCTTACCTTAACCCTTACCTTAACCCATACCTTAACCATAACCTTAACCATTACCTTAACCATAACCTTAACCCTTACCTTAACCATTACCTTAACCATAACCTTAACCATTACCTTAACCCACATATGTCAGAGTCAAGGCCCGCGGGCCACATCCGGCCCGCAAGAAGGTTTTTTACGGCCCCTGGGATGATCTTGATTTATTATTAGAACCGGCCCGCAGCAAGCCGGCAGCCCGCAGATCTTTTACACGCACCAATACTACATTTCCCACAATGCAAAGGTGACGCACCGAGCAGTAGGCTGCTTCATTTCAATATTTATTGGCACAGCAGTCGTCAGCATCACAGTAAAATTAACTTTCAGATACCCATCAAAAATGGCAAAACGGAAGGTGGATACTGAGAACCGGGGGTTTCAAACAAGGTGGGAGTCGGAGTATATGTTCACGAAGGTAGCTGGAAAACCTGTGTGTCTTCTGTGTGGAGAAAGTGTGGCGGTACTGAAAGAGTATAATCTGAGACGACATTATGAAACGAAACACGCGGACAAAAACAAGAATATGGACATGGAACAAAGGCTACAAAAGGCAGAGGAATTAAAACGAGGCCTCAAATCTCGACAGGCTCTGTTCAAAAAAGCCAAATCACAAGGCCAGGCTGCTGTCAAGGCCAGTTTTATTTTGGCAGAAGAGATCGCTAAATCAGCCCGGCCATTTACGGAGGGGGATTTCATCAAAAACTGCATGATTAAAGTTTGTGACGAAGTTTGCCCAGAAAAAAGGCAACTCTTTTTAAATGTGAGTCTGAGCAGAAACACCATTGCCGAGAGAGTAGACCAGTTGTCCATCAATCTAAAAGAGCAGCTTGTGAAAAAGGGAAAAGATTTTATTGCATATTCCTTGGCTGTGGATGAGAGCACCGACATTTCTGACATTGCCCAGTTGTCAATTTTCATCCGCGGAGTGGACTCCAACCTAAGCGTGACAGAGGAGTTTTTGGCTTTACGTCCTATGCATGGCACAACTACGGGGCATGATTTGTATGAAGAGGTGTCAAGATGTGTAAATGAGATGGAGCTGCCTTGGGAAAAACTTGTGGGTTTGACAACCGACGGAGCACCTGCGATGTGTGGACACAGGAGCGGACTGGTGGCGAAGATACGGGAAAAGATGCAAGAGGAAAACGCGACAGGTGAGCTGACAGCTTATCATTGTATCATACACCAGGAAGCGTTGTGCGGTAAAGCCTTGAAAATGGAGCATGTAATGAGCATCATCACGCGCACAGTTAACTTTATCAGAGCCAAAGGTTTGAATCACCGCCAGTTCAAGTTCAAGGCATTTCTGACGGAGTTAGAAACGGAGCATGGTGATTTGCCTTATCACACAGAGGTGCGATGGCTAAGCCAGGGAAAGGTGCTTCAAAGATGTTTCGAGCTTCGTGAGGAGATTTGTCTGTTCTTGGACAGCAAAGGGAAAGACACAACACAACTCCGAGACGAAATGTTTCTGTGTGAAATGGCTTTTCTGTGTGACATTACGAGTCATCTGAATGCAATAAACTTGCAGCTGCAGGGTCGGGATCGTGTCATCTCTGATATGTACAGTACAGTGAAGGCATTTAAAACCAAACTGACTCTGTGGGAGACGCAGATGCGGAAAGAAAATTTGAGCCACTTTCCCAGCTGCCAGACCATGAAAGAGAAGCTCTCTACCAGTGCGTTCCCGAGCACACAGTTGGCTGATAAAATAGGTATGCTTGCCGCTGACTTTCGACGCCGATTTGCTGACTTTGAAGCACAAAAAAGCAGGTTGGAACTGCTCGGTAACCCATTTGCTGTTGACGTGGAAAGCTCACCACCAAACCTCCAAATGGAGTTGATTGACCTCCAATGCAATGATGCACTGAGGGCAAAATATGCGGCAGTGGGTGCTGCGGAGTTCGCCCGTTTCCTCCCCGGCACAATGCCCCAGCTGCGCATCCAGGCTGCTCAAACGTTGTCTATGTTTGGCAGCACATACCTGTGTGAACAACTGTTTTCTTTGATGAACCTGAACAAAACATCACACAGAAGTCGACTTACTGCTGAACACCTCCACTCAATTCTGAGGATTTCTTCAGCTCAGAGCCTTACCCCGAACATTGATGAACTTGTGGAAAAGATGGGACACCACCAAGTATCACCCTCAACCTCAAACAAGTGAACATTACTGTGCAATCACATATTTAGAGTTTTTACTCAGTTCAAGTTTAAAAGTTAAAATTTAATATTTGTTTTCACTGCATGTTACTTCTCCTTAAACAAAGTGTTGTTTTTGATTAATAGATTTTTGCACTTTATTTTTTTGTATTTCAATCCAATTATATTTTAAAAATATTTCAGTTGAGTGGATGATAGAAAATTGCTATTATTGTTTTTTCTTTGAAGTAAATTTAGCCCACTTTTGCTAAAATAGAAAATATAGTCTACTGATGGTGCCTTGAATACCGGTTTCTTTCATTTAATGTTCATGTTATGGGGATATTTATATAAAGGAAATTTGTCTTTTGTGTCTGTTGAAAATTAAAGATTACTGACAGAGCCATAAGAAAATATTGCTTTATTTATCTGATCATATTGTAATATATTTGTTAGGTTTTCAGTAGGTTCAATTAGGTTCACTAGACTATATGCGTCATTTAAACATTTTTCAATGAACATTCGAACAGTCCGGCCCTCGTCTTGTAGCTGATTTTTTTATTTGGCCCTCCGTCCATTTGACTTTGACACCCCTGCCTTAACCATAACCTTAACCCTTACCTTAACCCTTACCTTAACCATAACCTTAACCATAACCTTAACCATAACCTTAACCATTACCTAAACCATTTGGAATGAGGTGCAACATCGTGAGTCTTCCAGGAATGCTTGAAAAACAGACCAATTAGACCAGGCCGGGGTTTTGGGGTTAGAGAAGAGATACATTCTTCCTTAGTTGTTAAATCTAAAGGCACAACCAAAATTTGAGCCAATGTCTTTTATTACTCCGACCTCGTGAAAGTTTGGCGCAAGATGACCGTTTTACACCCAATGAACTGTTTTCTGGGCATGAGCTTAGCTAGTCCCAGGGCTCGACATTATGTCTTGTCCCGCTTGCCTGGAGAAAACAATAAACACACTTGTAGGACAAGCTGATTATACCTTTATGTTGTCCGAATGGACAAGTAAACAAAATCACGCAAAATAAAATAAATAAATCACAATATAAAACAATCAGGCCAATCCGATCAGTATTGGATCAAAATGTCATCCGGATGAGATGTGTTGATCACTGTCCTCCAACCTACAAATCTCTGCAGAGCACATCGGGAGTATAATTATTGTAGGCCTGCATTGACAGGCACAAGCGGCTTTTCAATCATGGAATCGCGAGATGCGTTTTTTGGAGATGAAAGCGAGCCTCGGGTGCTGCACATTTGTTGATATTCATTGCTGATTAATGAGTTATTTGACCAATTATAGCAAACGTTTTGGTCAGCGATGAAAATCCTGTAAAAGTCATTGTGTTCATCACCTGCATGTGTACCGTTGCCAGAGGAAAGAGAGAGAGTGATATTGCGCAGCAGGTAAAATAATTATAAACAACAGGCTAACTAGATAACCAGCCAAACTGGTTTAAAGTCATTGTCATGTCCCATGTCCGATAATGTATTTCCACCAGCACTTGTGGAAGGGTAAGGGTAAGGGTTAACCGCAAATGGCCGACACCGCAGTTGATGAAACCAATGCTGCATACTCAGGTTGACAAACCGTCTCTCAAGCACTAAACATTGGCTAGGATTCTCCTATTTTCCATAGTGGCCATGTAATTCTTTACAAACTAAAAAAATATTCTTATAGCCTAATTGACAAGTAACTCCTATGTTGTCAAGATCTCCCCGAACACTGAATATTTTGACTTTCCAAACAGGTAAACATCTTACTTAGCTACCTCGCCAACCATTGAATGACGGAATTGTTTTATAATAACATATAAAGTATTTGACTGTAATTGTAATGTTGCAGGGGGGGGCAATCATCCTCCAGGAGAGTCCAGGAGAGATACTGGGTGTGCAGGCTTTTACTTTAGCCCTGCTAGAACACATCACATTGAAAAAAAATCTGCAGGGTTTGGTCAAAAGCCTGCACAACCAGTAGCACTCTTGGGGGTTGACAGACATGTGTTTTAAACAGTAGCCTATTAGTGCGGTATTTGACTTACGTGCCTTGCTTACGGCCACAACGGCAGGAGAAATTCGACATTGGATCGTAGACCAGTAGCTTTCCGTTGTCAGCACTAGTGATAATTATTATTTTGGGAAGTGGTTCCTTGCATCATACAACACCATTTTCAGTTAGCTTTTTGGTCCATGGTGTTACAGGACCATGGTGTTACAGACCCATGGTGTTACAGGACCATGGTGTTACAGGACCATGGTGTTACAGGCCCATGGTGTTACAGACCCGTGGTGTTACAGGACTGTGGTGTTACAGGACCTTGGTGTTACAGACCCGTGGTGTTACAGGACCGTGGTGTTACAGGACCATGGTGTTACAGGCCCATGGTGTTACAGGCCCATGGTGTTACAGACCCATGGTGTTACAGGTCTGTGGTGTTACAGGACCATGGTGTTACAGGACCATGGTGTTACAGACCCATGGTGTTACAGGACCATGGTGTTACAGGCCCATGGTGTTACAGGCCCATGGTGTTACAGACCCATGGTGTTACAGGACCATGGTGTTACAGGACCATGGTGTTACAGGACCATGGTGTTACAGACCCATGGTGTTACAGACCCATGGTGTTACAGACCCATGGTGTTACAGACCCATGGTGTTACAGGACCATGGTGTTACAGGACCATGGTGTTACAGGCCCATGGTGTTACAGGCCCATGGTGTTACAGACCCATGGTGTTACAGGACCATGGTGTTACAGACCCATGGTGTTACAGACCCATGGTGTTACAGGACCATGGTGTTACAGGACCATGGTGTTACAGACCCATGGTGTTACAGGACCATGGTGTTACAGACCCATGGTGTTACAGGACCATGGTGTTACAGACCCATGGTGTTACAGACCCATGGTGTTACAGGACCATGGTGTTACAGGACCATGGTGTTACAGACCCATGGTGTTACAGGACCATGGTGTTACAGGACCATGGTGTTACAGGACCATGGTGTTACAGGACCATGGTGTTACAGGACCATGGTGTTACAGGACCATGGTGTTACAGACCCATGGTGTTACAGGACCATGGTGTTACAGACCCATGGTGTTACAGGACCATGGTGTTACAGACCCATGGTGTTACAGACCCATGGTGTTACAGACCCATGGTGTTACAGGCCCATGGTGTTACAGACCCATGGTGTTACAGGTCCATGGTGTTACAGGCCCATGGTGTTACAGGCCCATGGTGTTACAGACCCATGGTGTTACAGACCCATGGTGTTACAGGTCCATGGTGTTACAGACCCATGGTGTTACAGACCCATGGTGTTACAGGACCATGGTGTTACAGGACCATGGTGTTACAGGACCATGGTGTTACAGGACCATGGTGTTACAGGACCATGGTGTTACAGGACCATGGTGTTACAGACCCATGGTGTTACAGGACCATGGTGTTACAGACCCATGGTGTTACAGGACCATGGTGTTACAGACCCAGGGTGTTACAGACCCATGGTGTTACAGGACCATGGTGTTACAGGACCATGGTGTTACAGGACCATGGTGTTACAGGACCATGTTGTTACAGACCCATGGTGTTACAGGACCATGGTGTTACAGACCCATGGTGTTACAGGACCATGGTGTTACAGGTCCATGGTGTTACAGGCCCATGGTGTTACAGACCATGGTGTTACAGACCCATGGTGTTACAGGACCATGGTGTTACAGACCCATGGTGTTACAGACCCATGGTGTTACAGACCCATGGTGTTACAGGCCCATGGTGTTACAGACCCATGGTGTTACAGACCCATGGTGTTACAGGTCCATGGTGTTACAGGCCCATGGTGTTACAGGCCCATGGTGTTACAGACCCATGGTGTTACAGACCCATGGTGTTACAGGTCCATGGTGTTACAGACCCATGGTGTTACAGACCCATGGTGTTACAGACCCATGGTGTTACAGACCCATGGTGTTACAGACCCATGGTGTTACAGGCCCATGGTGTTACAGGCCCATGGTGTTACAGGACCATGGTGTTACAGGACCATTTGTTTTGTCCTAAATGTCCAGAGGAGAAGTGGCTAAAAGTTCATATCAAATCCTGTCGCCAACGTCTCCATGACATAACCTACAAGTGTGATCTGGGATTTCTACTGGGAAAAACAGTTTCTGCCTATCTTCACACTGGACTTTCTTTGCTACAGCTGCGTTTCATTATGACGGAGCATCAGGAACTGTGCTTACATGAGCGAAATCTCCATCATCACCGTGGAGACGAGGCACCGTAAAGCTTTTATGTCTGTCATCAATTGCAATGCTTTCTAGGGGCAATACTAAATTAAATGTGCATAATGGAGACAGGCAGATAGATGATAGTCTCCCAAAAAACTGACATCATATGCTTTAGGTCAGGGGTATTGTCACGACTTCTGCCGAAGTCGTTGCCTCTCCTTGTTCGGGCGGTGCTCGGCGTTCGACGTCACCGGCCTTCTAGCCATCATTGATCCATTTTTCATTTTCCATTGGTTTTTTCCACACACACCTGTTTTCAATCCCATTCATTACCTGTTGTGTATTTAACCCTCTGTTTCCCCTCATGTCTTTGTCAGAGATTGTTTTATTGTCAGTGTTGTTTTTTTGTTGTATTGGTGCGCGACGGGTCTGTACTTTTAGTGTTATGGAGCATGTTCCGTGGACATTTATTAAAAGACTCCATTTTACACTCCATTTTGACTCTCCTGCGCCTGACTTCCCTGCCACCTATACACACGGCGCTGACAGGTATTCAAACCCTACCCTACGAGGTCCAGACTACTGCTGGTTTTCTGTTCTACCTGATAATTAATTGCATCCACCTGTCTAAATCTTTCCATAACAACAGGGGAATAATTTTTTTTTAAAGAAGTTGAACTGGCTTTTAGGTCCAGATTTAAAAAAATGGGAATTAGGTGATTAAAACGGGCTACTGTGTAAACTATGTGGTCTGTGAACGGATTTGATGTCTCATTCCTCTCAATCATTGGTTACAGTGGAATGCAGTGATGTTTCGTATTGATGGAATGCAGTGATGTGTCGTACTGATGGAATGCAGTGATGTGTCGTACTGATGGAATGCAGTGATGTGTCGTACTGATGGAATGCAGTGATGTGTCGTACTGATGGAATGCAGTGATGTGTCGTACTGATGGAATGCAGTGATGTGTCGTATTGATGGAATGCAGTGATGTGTCGTACTGATGGAATGCAGTGATGTGTCGTACTGATGGAATGCAGTGATGTGTCGTACTGATGGAATGCAGTGATGTGTCGTACTGATGGAATGCAATGATGTGTCGTACTGATGGAATGCAGTAATGTGTCGTATTGATGGAATGCAGTGATGTGTCGTACTGATGGAATGCAGTGATGTGTCGTACTGATGGAATGCAGTAATGTGTCGTATTGATGGAATGCAGTGATGTGTCGTACTGATGGAATGCAGTGATGTGTCGTACTGATGGAATGCAGTGATGTGTCGTACTGATGGAATGCAGTGATGCGTCGTATTGATGGAAAGCAGGGCTTCCACAAGTGTGTAGAAGTGTAAAAAGTGAACATCTAGGGTTATCTTTAACCAACTACAGCTGCTGATGGTCCTGACCATTATCATGTCCACATCTAGAGTCATCTTTAACAGTGCAAACATTACAGTACAGCTATATGGACACTTAATCATCATGGTGATATTCAATGGTACGTTTACAAACATTTGTTGTGTTAAATATAATTGAAACTTTTTTATAGTATGCGGGGAAATAAGTATACAATTGTAATGGTTTAGAAGATCATTAAAAAAATAATATATATTTTTTACCTGACTAATAGAATACAATATCTATTATTTTCATGGATCATGGATGTCATGGATACATTAGAACTAGTGGATATATGGAGGCTGAAAAACCCTGACCTAGTGAGATATACATGGAGGAGGTTTAATATCCTGACCTAGTGATTTATACATGGAGGAGGTTTAATATCCTGACCTAGTGAGATATACATGGAGGAGGTTTAATATCCTGACCTAGTGAGATATACATGGAGGAGGTTTAATATCCTGACCTAGTGAGATATACATGGAGGTTTAATATCCTGACCTAGTGAGATATACATGGAGGAGGTTTAATATCCTGACCTAGTGAGATATACATGGAGGAGGTTTAATATCCTGACCTAGTGAGATATACATGGAGGAGGTTTAATATCCTGACCTAGTGAGATATACGTGGAGGTTTAATATCCTGACCTAGTGAGAGATACATGGAGGAGGTTTAATATCCTGACCTAGTGAGATATACATGGAGGTTTAATATCCTGACCTAGTGAGATATATATGGAGGAGGTTTAATATCCTGACCTAGTGAGATATATATGGAGGAGGTTTTATACCCTGACCTAGTGAGATATACATGGAGGAGGTTTAATACCCTGACCTAGTGAGATATACATGGAGGAGGTTTAATATCCTGACCTAGTGAGATATACATGGAGGAGGTTTAATATCCTGACCTAGTGAGATATACATGGAGGAGGTTTAATATCCTGACCTAGTGAGATATACATGGAGGAGGTTTCATACCCTGACCTGGTGAGAGGTACATGGAGGTTTAATATCCTGACCTAGTGAGATATACATGGAGGTTTAATATCCTGACCTAGTGAGATATACATGGAGGAGGTTTAATATCCTGACCTAGTGAGATATACATGGAGGAGGTTTCATACCCTGACCTGGTGAGAGGTACATGGAGGTTTAATATCCTGACCTAGTGAGATATACATGGAGGTTTAATATCCTGACCTAGTGAGATATACATGGAGGAGTTTTAATATCCTGACCTAGTGAGATATACATGGAGGAGGATTAATATGCTGACCTAGTGAGATACAGTGGGGCAAAAAAGCATTTAGTCAGCCACCAATTGTGCAAGTTCTCCCACTTAAAAAGATGAGAGAGGCCTGTAATTTTCATCATAGGTACACTTCAACTATGACAGACAAAATGAGAAAAAAAATCCAGAAAATCACATGGTAGGATTTTTAATGAATTCATTTGCCAGTAACCGAAAGGTTGCTGGATCAAATCTCCATCTGTCACCTGCTGTTCCCTGGTAGGCTGTCATTGTAATTAAGAATTTGTTCATAACTAATTCCATTACTACTGAAACAGGACCCATGTGATAAAAGATCAATTTAGAAAACTGGAGGCCTCTTACACTTCAATGTTGTTATGCGTAAATCCTAGCGAAATACATAGCACATGGAATAACTTCTCAGGGCTAGGGGACAGTATGCGGAAGTTCGGATGACTGACGTGCCCAAGGTAAACTGCCTGTTACTCAGGCCCAGAATCCAGGATATGCATATAGTTGGTAGTATTTGATAGAAAACACTCTGACGTTTCTAAAACTGTTAAAATAATGTCTGTGAGTATAACATAACTCATATGGCAGGTGAAAAACCGAGGAGAATGCAACCTGAATTTTTTGTTTTTTTTAGGTCTTTGGGATATTCAAAGGAATTCCTCCCAGATTGCAGTTCCTACGGCTTCCAGTAGATGCCAATAGTCGTTAGAAAGGGGTTCAGGCATGTTTTTTGAAAAATTACGTAGAATTTGTAGGATTTCAAGGTGGCTCTCATTTGGACTGTAGTCTGTGGCGCCCGTGGATGAGGGCGCGCACTTAGTTATTTATCTCCGGTATTGAACATACTATTCTCCATCTTAAATTTAAATTGTTAAATTGTGTAGTTGTTTATTTACATATTAGGGCACCTGCAGATTGATTAGAAACGTTGTTTGACTTGTTTGGACGAAGTTTTACCGGTAACTTTTGGGATTGCTTTGTCTACATGTCAACTTCAATAGAAATGTTCAAAAATAGCTGTGATTCTGATTCATGGAGAGGTGAATACTTGTCTATTCATGGAAACATTACATTGATTAACTCTTTGGTCCGATCACAGTTTACTTACTTACTAATGGCGCTGCCTACTCCAGACAACTATTTTTGTACATCGTATGAGCAAAAATATATAAATATTTTTATTCAATTTGGAATGCTAAACCAGACAAAATGAAAAGTGCCTATTTAGATTATAAATATAAGTTTGGCAAAATAATTTCATATTAAAGCTTTAAACCTCTCACTAAAAGATTCACAAATTAATTATAGTTAAATAGGTTCTCCAGTAGATTATTAAAGATACAAATTGGCTGAAAATAATTGGGATAAATAGAAAAATATACCGGTTTCATTTGAGGACAAAAAATGTTGACAGCTGCGTCATACAGGTTGCAAAATAAATGGGAAGAGATTTTCAATGTACCGGTTCCATGGTTTATGAACTTACAGAAAAAAAACACCGCTTGATTCAACACTTGAATTGCAAATCTCTGACGCCGACATAATGCGATATATATACACATGTGGCATACAACAATCTCAGCTCTGCAGATTTTACTGCGAAGAGACAGAATCAATAGATCATTCGTTCTGGTATGTAACTTGTTTCTGGTCACAGGTTCAGGAACGGATTTAAAAAAAAAAAAATCACAACAGTCACTTAAAATAACCTTACAAATAGCAGTGTTGGGTGATCTGGAAAGCTGTAGTCAGTTAATAAATCGTATAATATCACTCGTAAGAAAGGTTTTCATCTTTATCAATCAATCACATTTATTTTTAAAGACATTTTTACATCAGCCGATGTCAAACAAAGTGCTGTACAGAAACCCAGACTAAAACCCCAAACAGCAAGCAACACAGATGTAGAAGCACAGTGGCTAGGAAAAACCTCCCTAGAAAGGCCAGAACCTAGGAAGAAACCTAGAGAGGAACCAGACTATGAGAGGTGGCCGGGTGGAGATTATCACGGAACATGGCCAAGATGTTCAAATGTTCATAAATGACCAGCATTGTCAGAAAATAATAATCACAGTGGTTGTCGAGGGTGCAACAGGTCAGCACCTCAGGAGTAAATGGCTCACAATCTGTGGATACTATACGATTAGCAAGGTTCAAGATTTATGTAAAACATCACAGCACAATTTGAAACATATATGAAACATGGAAACCAAACGAGGGTTGTCTATGGTGATAGATGAAAGTGGCTGAGGGGTGGGATTAAGAATCTGAGGTCTATGGTGATAGGTGGGATGGTCTGAGAGTGGCTGGGGGTTGGGATTAAGGAGCTTAGGTCTATGGTAATAGGTGGGATGGTCTGAGAGTGGCTGACGGGGTGGGATTAAAAAGCTGAGGTCTATGGTGATAGGTGAGATGGTCTGAGGGGTGGGATTAAGGAGCTAAGGTCTATGGTGATAGGTGGGATGGTCTGAGAGTGGCTGACGGGGTGGGATTAAAGAGCTGAGGTCTATGGTGATAGGTGGGATGGGCTGAGACTGGCTGAGGGGTGGGATTAAAGACCTGAGGTTTATGGTGATAGGTGAGATGGTCTGAGGGGTGGGATTAAAGAGCTGAGGTCTATGGTGATTAGGTGGGATGGTCTGAGAGTGGCTGACGGGGTGGGATTAAGGAGCTGAGGTCTATGGTGATAGATGGGATGGGCTGAGGTCTATGGTGATAGGTGGGATGGTCTGAGAGAGGCTGGGGGGGTGGGATGAAGGAGCTGAGGTCTATGGTGATAGGTGGGATGGGCTGAGAGAGGCTGGGGGGGTGGGATTAAGGAGCTGAGGTCTATGGTGATAGGTGGGATGGTCTGAGAGTGGCTGACGGGGTGGGATTAAGGAGCTGAGGTCTATGGTGATAGATGGGATGGGCTGAGGTCTATGGTGATAGGTGGGATGGTCTGAGAGTGGCTGGGGGTTGGGATTAAGGAGCTGAGGTCTATGGTGATAGGTGGGATGGTCTGAGAGTGGCTGACGGGGTGGGATTAAGGAGCTGAGGTCTATGGTGATAGATGGGATGGGCTGAGGTCTATGGTGATAGGTGGGATGGTCTGAGAGTGGCTGACGGGGTGGGATTAAGGAGCTGAGGTCTATGGTGATAGATGGGATGGGCTGAGGTCTATGGTGATAGGTGGGATGGTCTGAGAGTGGCTGGGGGTTGGGATTAAGGAGCTGAGGTCTATGATGATAGGTGGGATGGGCTGAGGTCTATGGTGATAGGTGGGATGGGCTGAGAGTGGCTGAGGGGTGGGATTAAGGAGCTGAGGTCTATGGTGATAGGTGGGATGGGCTGAGGTCTATGGTGATAGGTGGGATGGGCTGAGAGTGGCTGAGGGGTGGGATTAAAGAGCTGATGTTAGGTAATATATTATTGTTATGTGAAAAAGTACCCTCTCTTGCATCCTGCTCTCCCTTACGCCATGCTAACATGTAGATAGAGTCATCATGAACCTTACGCCATGCTAACATGTAGATAGAGTCATCATGAACCTTACGCCATGCTAACATGTAGATAGACTCATCATGAACCTTACGCCATGCTAACATGTAGATAGAGTCATCATGAACCTTACGCCATGCTAACATGTAGATAGACTCATCATGAACCTTACTCCATGCTAACATGTAGATAGAGTCATCATGAACCTTACGCCATGCTAACATGTAGATAGAGTCATCATGAACCTTACGCCATGCTAACATGTAGATAGAGTCATCATGAACCTTACGCCATGCTAACATGTAGATAGACTCATCATGAACCTTACGCCATGCAAACATGTAGATAG
The DNA here is from genome assembly GCF_057628025.1 of Oncorhynchus mykiss. Lineage (NCBI taxonomy): Eukaryota > Metazoa > Chordata > Actinopteri > Salmoniformes > Salmonidae > Oncorhynchus > Oncorhynchus mykiss. Next base: position 3,094,466 of record NC_143032.1, read on the forward strand.
AGTCATCATGAACCTTACGCCATGCTAACATGTAGATAGAGTCATCATGAACCTTACGCCATGCTAACATGTAGATAGAGTCATCATGAACCTTACGCCATGCTAACATGTAGATAGAGTCATCATGAACCTTACGCCATGCTAACATGTAGATAGAGTCATCATGAACCTTACGCCATGCTAACATGTAGATAGAGTCATCATGAACCTTATGTCATGCTAACATGTAGATAGAGTCATAATGAACCTTACGCCATGCTAACATGTAGATCAGTCCAGTCCATTGACCAAGTTGTTCTAATCTGCACGTTGCTGCTGCTTCTCCCATTGATCACCGCCTCTAGGTAATCCACGTGTAGCGGACGGAAGACATCCACACCTGTCTTTCTCTTCCCACTGCTGTCAGACTGTGTAATATCTCTAGCTTTAAAAGGCTTTTCTAAAAATAAAAATACATATTTTTAAATTACATTTTAATATTTACATTTCCCTCATGACAAATATCATGTAATGTTTTTAATTGTTCTCTTTGTCAGGTATTGTGTTATGTATTTTAAATGAGTGTTTTGCAATTATTAGTAATGTAAATTCTGCATTTCTTCAGTTTTATCTGTGAACAAGAATAAATAAACTCAAACTCTTTTAAACAGCTTCACACCATCATACCAGTTCATAATTCAGTGGATGTGTACGATTGATATTTGTAGCTTAATTAAGTCTATTGTCATCAGCACTCTGTCTTTGGTTCTGTCTCTGTGACTGTGTTGATTGGAAACCTTGATGGACAGAGAACGAGAGAGAGAACGAGAGAACGAGGGAGATAATGAGAGCTAAAGAGAGAGAAGAATGTTTTCTGTCATGTAAAAGTCGTTCAACGGGAGAACAAGTCACGTGGCCTTTTCATTCAATGACATATTTCAAAGTCTCACAGACAATAGCTGCCTGATAATGAACCATTCTGTAACCGTCAAGACGTTCTCGTATCCTCGTCTTCGTGCTGTTTTCTGCTGGTGGCATTTCAGCCAAAACTTTACACTTGGTGATTAAAATAGCATCGCACCCCTAATTACATCTAATGGAGGCTTAATGAGGAGAGTTATGAAACAATCAATCAGAGGAGTATGGGTAAAGGGAGTGAACTGCACTAATGATGTCGGAATGGGGTCTGGAAAGTGAAGACAACTTACAGTCGCTTGTCTCCTAATGACTCTCTTCCATCAATAACTCTTATTCAGATGTCACAATCTCACCTGTGTCATGATATCAATAAGATGCATTAGCAGAAGTGTTATGATACGGGGGATGTGCTAGGACATACACTACCGGTCAAACGTTTTAGAACACCTACTCATTCAAGAGTTTTTCTTTATTTGTACTATGTTCTACATTGTAGAATAATAGTGAAGACATCAAAACTATGAAATATCACATATGGAATATTGTAGCAACCAAAAAAGTGTTAAACAAATCAAAATATATTTTATATTTGAGATTCTTCAAATAGCCATCCTTTGCTTTCATGACAGCTTTGCACACTCTTGGGGGTGTGGCCAGGGGCCTATATAGGGTGTGGCCAGGGTTTGCGTGGGGTGGTCTTAGCTGATTGGGGTGTGGCACACTCTTGGCGTTCTCTCAACCAGCTTCATGTATACAGAAGATGGCACTATTTGGTAAAAGACCAAGTCCATATTATGGCAAAACAGCTCAAGTAGGCAAAAAATAACGACAGTCCATTAATAGTTTAAGACATGAAGGTCAGTCAATACGGAACATTTCAAGAACTTTGAAAGTTTCTTCATGTGCAGTCGCAAAAAACAATCAAGCGCTTTGATGAAACTGGCTCTCTTGAGGACCGCCACAGGAATGAAAGACCTCTGCTGCAGAGGATACGTTCATTAGCCTCAGAAATTGCATCCCACATAAATAATTCACAGAGTTCAAGTAACAGACACATCTCAACATCAACTGTTCAGGGGGGACTCTGTGAATGAAGTCTTCATGGTCGATTTTACTGCAAATAAACCACTACTAAAGGACACCAATAATAAGAAGAGACTTGCTTGGGCCAAGAAACACGAGCAACGGACATTATACCAGTGGTCTGAAGTCCAAATTTGAGATTTTTGGTTCCAACCACCATGTCTTCATGAGATGCAGAGTAGGTGAACGGAGGGTCACTGCATGTTTGGTTCCACCGTGAAGCATGGAGGAGGAGGTGTGATGGTGTGGGGGTGCTTTGCTGGTGACACTGTCTTTGATTTATTTAGAATTCAAGGCACACTTAACCAGCATGGCTACCACAGCATTCTGCAGCGATACGCCATCCCATCTGGTTTGCGCTTAGTGGGACTATCATTTGTTTTTCAACAGGACAATGTCCCAACACACCTCCAGGCTGTGTAAGGGCTATTTGACAATCACCCGACCTCAACCCAATTGAGATGGTTTATGATGAGTTGGACCGCAGAGTGAAGGAAAAACACCAAACAAGTGCTAAGCATATGTGGGAACTCCTTCAAGACTGTTGGAAAAGCATTCCAGGTGAAGCTGGTTGAGAGAATCCCAAGAGCGTGCAACGCTCTTCTTCATCTATGCCATTGAACCAACCTACTTCAATTACCCAGTTCTCACAGTAGTATCCCAGTTCTCAACTGGGCACACAAGGACCTTTGGTTTCTGGTTAGGTGAGAGGTGACAAGGTTCTGGATCGTAGCTGTTTTTTGATTTGGTTGTCTGTTCTGAGTTTTTGATTTTAGCAATATGTCAGTTGACCATTTTTCTTTATAGCGTGATTACCTTGTGATTGATCATGTGGATATTACATCACAACGTGTTTCTACATGTGTGTTGCAGATGAGTTAATATGGACATACGGTTATTTGTCCAAGGGTAGATGTTGGTTTTGTCCCAGTTTAAAAAAACGTTTTTTGTTATTCTGTCCTTTGGCATATTGTTAAGACGGTTCCATGACCTAATCATTTCACTACTACTACTAATTCACAGGGCTCCCCATCCATGTCTCCTTGAATAGCAAGGGCTTGGAGCAAACGTGTGCACTAACAGAACACAGTGTATGGCTCTATTCTGAATAGAGATGGCTGTTTTGGCTTTTTTACAAACCCAGATTCCAGCAGTATAGTTCAGTATATGACATACACATGAATTATAGAACTGTGATTATGTACAAAGGCCAAGGTCTTTACAGATGTTCGGTTTACGACAAACAGACCCCAACGCTCTACCTGCACATTCTTTTAAAGACTATACCCTCCTCAAAAGGTCATACATTCATCTGACAGGTATTTACATGAGCTGGTCTAGTTTTGGGGCAATACTAATTCTCACTGTACCCTTTTAGTGAGACTGAAGTGCATGATTTGGGTTAATCATTCATCTCCATGTGGTACAACACAGATTGACAGTGTTCAACAAACATCTCAAATCAAACTCAATCTTGTAAGGAGGACAAAATAATCTGCACACAATTGTATCACAAAAGTCGTGACATCTATTTTAACTCCAAGGTTAGCATGCTTGATTTGCAAGTCAATTACAAGGCAATTACAAGGCAATTACAAAAAACTGGATAACTAAATAGAGGAAACCATGTGGCATTGTTTGACTCCAAAAGGAGTGGGAAACCATTAACCTGTCCACAGGAGACTGTCCACAGGAGACTGTCCACAAGAGACTGCCCACAAGAGACTGCCCACAGGAGACTGTCCACAGGAGACTGGAGTTGTATACAGGAGACCATCCAGTATTCAGTTCATTAACCTGTCCACAGGAGACTGTCCACAAGAGACTGTCCACAAGAGACTGTCCACAAGAGACTGTCCAAAGAAGACTGTCCACAAGAGACTGTCCACAAGAGACTGTCCACAAGATACTGTCCACAGAAGACTGTCCATAAGAGACTGTCCACAAGAGACTGTCCACCGAAGACTGTCCACAGAAGACTGTCCACAGGAGACTGTCCACAAGAGACTGTCCACAGGAGACTGTCCACAGGAGACTGTCCACGGGAGACTGTCCACAGGAGACTGTCCACAGGATACTGTCCACAAGAGACTGTCCACAGGAGACTGTCCACAGGAGACTGTCCACAAGAGACTGTCCACAGGAGACGGTCCACAGGAGACTGTCCACAGGAGACTGGAGTTGTATACAGGAGACCATCCAGTCTTCAGTTCATTAACCTGTCCACAGGAGAATGTCCAAAGAAGACTGTCCACAAGAGACTGTCCACAGGAGACTGTCCACAGGAGACTGTCCACAGGAGACTTTCCACAGGAGACTGTCCACAGGAGACTGTCCACAAGAGACTGTCCACAGGAGACTGTCCACAGGAGACTGTCCACAGGAGACTGTCCACAAGAGACTTTCCACAGGAGACTGTCCACAGGAGACTGTCCACAAGAGACTGTCCACAGGAGACTGTCCACAGGAGACTGTCCACAGGAGACTGTCCACAAGAGACTGTCCACAGGAGACTGTCCACAAGAGACTGTCCACACGAGACTTTCCATAAGAGACTGTCCACAGGAGACTGTCCACAGGAGACTGTCCACAGGAGACTGTGCACAGGAGACTGTCCACACGAGATTGTCCATAAGAGACTGTCCACAGGAGACTGTCCATAAGAGACTGTCCACAGGAGACTGTCCACAGGAGACTGTCCACAGGAGACTGTCCACAGGAGACTGTCCACACGAGACTGTCCATAAGAGACTGTCCACAGGAGACTGTCCACAGGAGACTGTCCACAGGAGACTGTCCACACGAGACTGTCCATAAGAGACTGTCCACAGGAGACTGTCCACAGGAGACTGTCCACAGGAGACTGTCCACAGGAGACTGTCCATAAGAGACTGTCCACAGGAGACTGGAGCTGTATACAATCAAAGTCCGTATTTACCCAATCAAAGTTCTTTGGGAAATCAGTAATATATCCACATGTAGGTTTCAGTGATGATTTTAACATGGAAATCTTGGTTGGGAAAACAAAACAAATGTGGAATGCATCCCAGCAAAGCAACAATTCAACACTGAGCAAAACATTCATTGCACTGTCACGATGACAAACGGTGGTTAGGGCCTACATAAAGCTGTCCAAACAGTCCAAACAGCAGAGTCCCAACACCTTACCACTGTCACGATGACAAACGGTGGTTAGGGCCTACACAATGGTTAGGGCCTACATAAAGCTGTCCAAACAGTCCCAACAGCAGAGTCCCAACACCTTACCACTGTCACGATGACAAACGGTGGTTAGGGCCTACATAAAGCTGTCCAAACAGCAGAGTCCCAACAGCAGAGTCCCAACACCTTACCACTGTCACGATGACAAACGGTGGTTAGGGCCTACATAAAGCTGTCCAAACAGTCCCAACAGCAGAGTCCCAACACCTTACCACTGTCACGATGACAAACGGTGGTTAGGGCCTACATAAAGCTGTCCAAACAGTCCAAACAGCAGAGTCCCAACACCTTACCACTGTCACGATGACAAACGGTGGTTAGGGCCTACACAATGGTTAGGGCCTACATAAAGCTGTCCAAACAGCAGAGTCCCAACAGCAGAGTCCCAACACCTTACCACTGTCACGATGACAAACGGTGGTTAGGGCCTACATAAAGCTGTCCAAACACCTTACCACTGTTAAACCTGGTTATCAGCAGAGTCCAAACACCTTACCACTGTTAAACCTGGTTATCAGCAGAGTCCCAACACCTTACCACTGTTACACCTGGTTATCAGCAGAGTCCCAACACCTTACCACTGCTACACCTGGCTATCAGCAGAGTCCCAACACCTTACCACTACTACACCTGGCTATCAGCAGAGTCCCAACACCTTACCACTGCTACAGTTCATTGAGCCTCATTTCCTGGCTTTAAAAAAGCATAGCTGATATGGCTGACTTGATATGGCAGACATACGCCCCCTTTGGAGAGATTGGGTACCCCTAGTAAACTGGAAAAAAAATCTGTCAAAAATTGCTAATATATGCAAATAAAAATTATTATTGGATAGAAAACACTCTAAAGATTCTAAAACCGTTGGAATTATGTCTGTAAGTATAGCAGAACTCACAGGGCAGGCATTCTTCCAAACTAGTTTTTGTGGCCATGAAAGTTTGAGCAACTTTGACGTCATGGCCCCCACCCTTCCCAACCAGCTATGATTCTGGGGACACTTTCTATCTCTTCCGCTAGATGTCCTCTTTCATTAGAGCTTCAAATCGTTCAAATCCCGCGAGAATTGACCCTATGGGAGTGAAATTAGTGCGTGCCACGAGAGAATAGGCTGTGCGTATGGGCGCGAATTGGTCCCAGCCATTCCTTTGTTTCCAGCACTCAAGAGAAGGGCAGACGATGGCCGATTGAATTGAAGTTTGTTTTGCATGTCTAAAACATCATAAAGCTTGCTTCTGCACTTAGTTTGACCTGTTTAGTCGACATATAATGTGTAATTTTGAAGTTTTGATGCGCAACTTATCCGGACCAGAGGACGTTTTGGGTGCATTTCAGCTGATGTTATTAGCAGTAGCTAATACAAAGACGCAAGACTTGAAACCAAACGATGTATTGGGTAAGTATGAAGCCTTCCAGAACATTCTGAACGAAGACCATCGAAGGTAAGGGAATATTTATGCTTAAATCTGTGTTTCTGTTGACTCCAACATTACGTGGAAATGTAGCTTGGAACTGAGCGCTGTCTCAGCATATGGAATAGTGTGCGATTTCTGTAACGTTAAAAATAAATCTAACACAGCGGTTGCATAAAGAAGCAGTGTATCTTTCTAACTATATGTAGAACATGTATATTTAGTCAAAGTTTATGATGTCTATTTACGTTATCTTGCCGCGCTACATAGATTTCCTGCGGGCATTTTTGAGTAATTTCTGAAGGTGAACTCACTGTAAATGGACATTTATGGATATAAATGGCATATTATTGAAAAAAAAAAATATGTACTGTGTAATATGTCATATTACTGTCATCTGATGAAGATTTTCAAAAGGTTAGTGAGCGATTTATTTTTTAATCCTGCGTTTGTTGATTGCATATTTTGGCTATTGAAATTAGCTGTGTCTGGTGGTGGTTTTACATATATATGTGCTATGTTTTCGCCGTAAAACATTTTAGAAATCTGACTTGCTGGCTAGATGAACAAGATGTTTATCTTTCATTTGAGCTATTGGACTTGTTAATGTGTGGAGGTTAAATATTTTTAAGAATATTTTTGCGTTCCATGCGCCACCGTTTCAGCTGAACGTGGGAGGGTTGATTCCCAATTGGGAACCAGTATCGTAGACAGGTTAAACAAATGTGGTTTCTACTGACAATTGAGATGTACTAACTACGGCATAAGGGTGCGATGAGCGGATAAGAGGCAATCCATCATTTTGATTAAGACATTAATGAGCTAGAGACGACCGACATAGTCAATATAACAATTTGTTTAGCACTTTTGAAATGTACAGCGACAGTTTTCAGAACATGGGCCGTTCTTACATATTAACAGACAGTGAAAGCTCTTACAATATTCATTTATTACATTTCTCTAAAACAGATCATAGGCAAACAGCCACAGACTGGCCACGAACGATGTAATTACAGTACCATCGTTGTTGATAATAGACCAACTTATTAGGGTGAGGCACATGGGCTACTAACAGTTTACGACACAACATACACTTAGTATTACTTTATCTACAGTATAAATATCTCTCTGGCATATTACGACACAACATACATGTGTAGTGATGAGTGCCAGGTGTGAATCATAATGATGAGTGCCAGGTGTGCGTAATGATGAGTGCCAGCTGTGCGTAATGATGAGTGCCAGCTGTGCGTAATGATGAGTGCCAGCTGTGCGTAATGATGACTGCCAGGTGAGCGTAATGATGAGTGCCAGGTGTGAATCATAATGATGAGTGCCAGGTGTGCGTAATGAGGAGTGCCAGGTGTGTGTAATGATGAGTGCCAGGTGAGCGTAATGATGAATCCCAGGTGTGCGTAATGATGAGTCCCAGGTGTGTGCGTAATGATGAGTGCCAGCTGTGCGTAATGATGAGTGCCAGCTGTGCGTAATGATGACTGCCAGGTGAGCGTAATGATGAGTGCCAGGTGTGAATCATAATGATGAGTGCCAGGTGTGCGTAATGATGAGTGCCAGGTGTGCGTAATGATGAGTGCCAGGTGTGTGTAATGATGAGTGCCAAGTGAGCGTAATGATGAATCCCAGGTGTGCGTAATTATGAGTCCCAGGTGTGTGCGTAATGATGAGTGCCAGGTGTGTGTAATGATGAGTGCCAGGTGTGCATAATGATGAGTCCCAGGTGTGCGTAATGATGAGTGCCAGGTGTGCGTAATAATGAGTGCCAGTTGTGCGTAATGATGAGTGCCAGGTGTGCGTAATGATGAGTGCCAGGTGTGTGTAATGATGAGTGCCAGGTGTGAATCATAATGATGAGTGCCAGGTGTGCGTAATGATGAGTGCCAGCTGTGCGTAATGATGAGTGCCAGCTGTGCGTAATGATGAGTGCCAGGTGTGTGTAATGATGAGTGCCAGGTGTGTGTAATGATGAGTGCCAGGTGTGCATAATGATGAGTCCCAGGTGTGCGTAATGATGAGTGCCAGGTGTGCGTAATAATGAGTGCCAGTTGTGCGTAATGATGAGTGCCAGGTGTGCGTAATGATGAGTGCCAGGTGTGTGTAATGATGAGTGCCAGGTGTGAATCATAATGATGAGTGCCAGGTGTGCGTAATGATGAGTGCCAGCCGTGCGTAATGATGAGTGCCAGCTGTGCGTAATGATGAGTGCTAGCTGTGCGTAATGATGACTGCCAGGTGTGCGTAATGATGAGTGCCAGGTGTGCGTAATGATGAGTGCCAGCTGTGCGTAATGATGAGTGCCAGCTGTGCGTAATGATGAGTGCCAGCTGTGCGTAATGATGAGTCCCAGGTGTGCGTAATGATGAGTGCCAGGTGTGCGTAATAATGAGTGCCAGTTGTGCGTAATGATGAGTGCCAGGTGTGCGTAATGATGAGTGCCAGGTGTGTGTAATGATGAGTGCCAGGTGTGAATCATAATGATGAGTGCCAGGTGTGCGTAATGATGAGTGCCAGCTGTGCGTAATGATGAGTGCCAGCTGTGCGTAATGATGAGTGCCAGGTGTGTGTAATGATGAGTGCCAGGTGTGTGTAATGATGAGTGCCAGGTGTGCATAATGATGAGTCCCAGGTGTGCGTAATGATGAGTGCCAGGTGTGCGTAATAATGAGTGCCAGTTGTGCGTAATGATGAGTGCCAGGTGTGCGTAATGATGAGTGCCAGGTGTGTGTAATGATGAGTGCCAGGTGTGAATCATAATGATGAGTGCCAGGTGTGCGTAATGATGAGTGCCAGCCGTGCGTAATGATGAGTGCCAGCTGTGCGTAATGATGAGTGCTAGCTGTGCGTAATGATGACTGCCAGGTGTGCGTAATGATGAGTGCCAGGTGTGCGTAATGATGAGTGCCAGCTGTGCGTAATGATGAGTGCCAGCTGTGCGTAATGATGAGTGCCAGCTGTGCGTAATGATGAGTGCCAGGTGTGCGTAATGATGAGTGCCAGGTGTGCGTAATGATGAACCCCAGGACCGGTGGATAGTACTCTGGCAACGTCGAATGCTGGAGGGAATGAGCAGGAGCAGACGTGACAAAGGCTCAAAACAGGTGGGGCTCTGCCCTGAATGATGGGTCGCCACTGGTAGGATTCCATTCTTAGTCTGGCTCTAATCAGAGTTCCAAGTCAAGTCCCAAGTCAAGAAATATCTGATCGATCTGATGGAAATACTGATCGACTATCGAGGATCGCTATGGGGCGCAATCGGGCGATGTAGGCTTGTACACAATCGCCCAACCTTAACACACTAACGCATATCAATGGTTTCAGGAACAGCAGTAACATCAGGCAGGATTTAGGCTACAACTGCCTAGCCAGTTGTAGCTCAATCTTGGGTGCAATGATCACGTTCCTGCACTGACTGACTGTGTGTGTGGAGGCTCAGTGATTTAAGTTACATTAGCCTACATTGACGGACCTCTGAGACTATCACAGTGCAGGTGCATTTATACGGAGACTTGATTACACACAGGTGGATTGTATTTATCATCATTAGTCATTTAGGTCAACATTGGATCATTCAGAGATCCTCACTGAACTTCTGGAGAGAGTTTGCTGCACTGAAAGTAAAGGGGCTGAATAATTTTGCACGCCCAATTTTTCAGTTTTTGATTTGTTAAAAAAGTTTGAAATATCCAATAAATGTCGTTCCACTTCATGATTGTGTCCCACTTGTTGTTGATTCTTCACAAAAAAATACAGTTTTATATCTTTATGTTTGAAGCCTGAAATGTGGCAAAAGGTCGCAAAGTTCAAGGGGGCCGAATACTTTCGCAAGGCACTGTATATGGTGTTTTCTGGTAAGCTTCCAGGTTATCAATAAGGTCCATAAGAACAGCACATGTCAGATGACAGACAGTGGTCAGGTAAGTTTTTAGGCCTTCTGTTTGTCTGGTTTGCACTTGACTTAGATGCAGTAAGCCTACATCGCCTTCCTCCTTAGATAAATCTAAATCCCCTTCCTCAGTTAAGATCCCCTTCCTCCTCAGATAAGATCATTTTCCTCCTCAGATAAGATCCTTTTCCTCCTCAGATAAGATCATTTTCCTCCTCAGATAAGATCCTTTTCCTCCTCAGATAAGATCATTTTCCTCCTCAGATAAGATCCCCTTCCTCCTCAGATAAGATCATTTTCCTCCTCAGATAAGATCCTTTTCCTCCTCAGATAAGATCCCCTTCCTCCTCAGATAAGATCCCCTTCCTACTCAGATAAGATCATTTTCCTCCTCAGATAAGATCCTTTTCCTCCTCAGATAAGATCCTTTTCCTCCTCAGATAAGATCATTTTCCTCCTCAGATAAGATCCCCTTCCTCCTCAGATAAGATCATTTTCCTCCTCAGATAAGATCCTTTTCCTCCTCAGATAAGATCCCCTTCCTCCTCAGATAAGATCCCCTTCCTACTCAGATAAGATCATTTTCCTCCTCAGATAAGATCCTTTTCCTCCTCAGATAAGATCATTTTCCTCCTCAGATAAGTTCCCCTTCCTCCTCAGATAAGATCCCCTTCCTCCTCAGATAAGATCCTTTTCCTCCTCAGATAAGATCTATTTTCCTCCTCAGATAAGATCTATTTTCCTCCTTAGATAATATCTATTTTCCTCCTCAGATAAGATCTATTTTCCTTCCTAGATAAGATCTATGTTCCTCCTTAGATAAGATCTCCTTCCTCCTTAGAAAATATCCAATTCCTCCTTAGATAAAATCCCCTTCCTCCTTAGACACGATTGTCACGCTCTAACCATAGAGAGCCCTTGCTTCTCTATGGTGTTTAGGTCAGAGCGTGACTTGGGGGTGTTCTAGTCATTCTATTTACATGTTGGTGGGTTGTATGGATCCCAATTAGAGGTAATTGTTGCATCTAATTGGGGATCATATTTAGGAAGCCCTTTCTCCCACCTGCTTTGTGGAATATTGTGTTTGTGTTTGTGCTTGTTGCACCACTCCAATTCCTCCTTAGATAAGATCCCTTACTCCTTAGATAAGATCCCTTCCTCCTTAGATAAAATCCCTTCCTCCTTAGATAAGATCCCTTCCTCCTTAGACACGATACCCTTCCTCCTTAGACACGATCCCCTTCCTCCTTAGACACTATCCCCTTCCTCCTTAGACACGATCCCCTTCCTCCTTAGACACGATCTCCTTCCTCCTTAGATAAAATCCCTTCCTCCTTAGATAAGATCCCTTCCTCCTTAGACACGATACCCTTCCTCCTTAGACACGATACCCTTCCTCCTTAGACACGATCCCCTTCCTCCTTAGACACGATCTCCTTCCTCCTTAGATAAGATCCCTTCCTCCTTAGATAAGATCCATTCCTCCTTAGATAAAATCCCTTCCTCCTTAGATAAGATCCCTTCCTCCTTAGACACGATACCCTTCCTCCTTAGACACGATCCCCTTCCTCCTTAGACACGATCTCCTTCCTCCTTAGATAAGATCCTTTCCTCCTTAGATAAAATCCCCTTCCTCCCCAGTGTAGTTTCCCACCATGTTTACTCTGTATTTTTCTCATAATTAATTCCTAGCAAAAATTCTGACCCCACCTAAATCTTTAGGGGCTCTTATATGAATGTTTCAGTTGTGTCCAAACCAAGAATAACCATCAAGTCAATATTGGAGTTTCCATACAAGTGAGTCATATTCAAATAAAAAAAGTCAGGGTTTATAGACTGTACTAGTAATGTCCTAAGTGTACAGTTTGTGGTAGTCCATCACTTAACGTTCCAGTGATTAAAAAAAAAAATGTTCTGCACTTATGGACTGGGCAGATGGTTTTCGGCCTCCCTGGGCAAGTTTACCGGGTCCAGCTTCCTGGCCCTCCAGGTTGCCCTTGTGGTTTCCCTCGTGGTTGCCCTTGTGGTTTCCCTCGTGGTTGCCCTTGTGGTTTCCCTCGTGGTTGCCCTTGTGGTTTCCCTTGTGGTTTCCCTCATGGTTGCCCTTGTGGTTTCCCTCGTGGTTGCCCTTGTGGTTTCCCTCGTGGTTGCCCTCGTGGTTGCCCTTGTGGTTTCCCCCGTGGTTGCCCTAGCGATCAGGAGACCACTTCATCATCCTCCCATTCCCCAAAATGTAGAAATCTCTCCCAGCCGGGATCTCTTGTAGGAGTGTTCCCGAGGTTGAGTTTGAGGATTCGATCTGTGTCGTACTTGGTCGATCTGATGAACACCCTCTCAAATGTTTGGCTGCTTTTCATGTTGCTTCAGCCGGAGGATGTCCACTTTATCTTTGACACCCGGAATGCGACCTTCACGACTCCTGGTCCCCGGCCACCCACTTTCCTCCTTTCGGGGTCGACCAGTTTTGGCCCCTGCTCACAGTGCAGACCCACGGTGAGAAGCTAGCTCACATTTTGGGCTGTATCTTTGTTGTCCACGTAAGGTTGTCATGGAGACTGTTCACCTTGCTGTTTATTGGCCTGTTACTATTATAGATACGTCTTGTCCCGACCAGTTAGTCAGAGTCTTTTTTTGGTCATTCAATGTTTTCCTCGTTGCTGTCCATTCTTGAACTCAGGAGCACTATATCCAGGTCAATACCAAAACGGTTTCTTCGTCAATGAGCAGCTTCTCCAGGTTGTCATGGAGACTGTTCTCCATACTGTTTATTTCATTTAGATGTTCTATGAGCAGCTTCCCCAGGTTGTCATGGAGACTGTTCACCTTCCTGTTTATTTGATTTAGATGTTCTATGAGCCACTTCTCCAGGTTGTCATGGAGACTGTTCACCTTCCTGTTTATTTGATTTAGATGTTCTATGAGCAGCTTCTCCAGGTTGTCATGGAGACGGTCCACCTTCCTGTTTATTTGATTTAGATGTTCTATGAGCAGCTTCTCCAGGTTGTCATGGAGATTGTTCACCTTCCTGTTTATTTGATGTAGATGTTCTATGAGCAGCTTCTCTAGGTTGTCATGGAGACTGTTCACCTTCCTGTTTATTTGATTTAGATGTTCTATGAGCAGCTTCTCTAGGTGGTCATGGAGACGGTCCACCTTCCTGTTTATTTGATTTAGATGTTCTATGAGCAGCTTCTCCAGGTTGTCATGGAGACGGTCCACCTTCCTGTTTATTTGATTTAGATGTTCTCTGAGCAGCTTCTCCAGGTTGTCATGGAGACGGTCCACCTTCCTGTTTATTTGATTTAGATGTTCTATGAGCAGCTTCTCCAGGTTGTCATGGAGACGGTCCACCTTCCTGTTTATTTGCTTTTAGAGGCTTTTGAATCGTGTCCATCTTCCTTGAACAACTTCAGTTCTTTCATTATACCGACAGCGTGGTTTTTCCCGAAGCAAATCTCCACCAGGTTATTTTCCTCCATACCTGTAGTGCAGCAGGCTTCTCACCTATGGATGAGACAGCCTACTGGTTTTAAAGTAATGAAAGTAACATTAGGAGGTTTAAAACAACGCATCTACCTTTTGTTTTTATAACGTTTTGTCTCAAAGTTTGCTACACATGGTTCAGCACGCTGTTCACTAACAGGGCCTTTTAAAAAAGCATGAGAGATACACATCACTATAACAGAGCTGAAAGACAAAATCAAAGCCTGCGGGGAAGACAGTATCTGCAGTGAGATGCTGAATAAATAAGTCCCAAGCTGCAGGAAGCCATACCCAAGCTTCAATCTAGTGTTGAATGTAGGATACTTTCCAGAAATACGGAACAGAGGAACACCTGCTCTTTCCATGACAGACGGAGAGTGAATCGAGGTGAAAGCTATGATCCCTTATTGAGGTCACTTGTTAAATCCACTTCAATCATTGTAGATGAAGGATATGAGACTGGTTAAAGAAGGATGTTTAAGCCTTGAGACAATTGAGACATGGACTGTGTATGTGGACCATTTAGAGGGTGGATGGGCAAGACAAAAGACTTCAATGCCTTTGAATGGGGTACGGTAGTAGGTGCCAGGCACATCGGTTTGTGTCAAGAACTGCAACGCTGCTGGGGTTTTCACGCTTAAAAGTTGTCCGTGTGTATCAAGAATGGTCCACCACCTAAAGAGAGAGAGACAGAGAGAGAGAGAGAGACAGAGAGAGACAGAGAGAGAGAGAGAGAGAGAGAGACACAGACAGACAGACAGACAGACAGACAGACAGACAGACAGACAGACAGACAGACAGACAGACAGGTGATATTCCTACCATCCACGGTCAGGCTCTAGACATTAGACATTCATCCATGTTTCTCAAACACCAAATTACAAAGTTGTTCCAAAAGTCAAATTGTAAAGTGTTTAAGGTTAAGTTTAGGGTTTAGTTCCAACGTCCTCTCACAACGTCCTCAGTCATGGATGGACGTCGAATACCGACTTGTTTCACAGGGCCCTGGTTGTATATTCATCTCCATCCACGGTCAGGCCTCCAGGACAGTTTAACCAGGCCTGCCATTTTAAAGATTGATGCTCCTTAAACGCAAAACATGAATTTTTCTTTTAATATAGGCCCGAGCGGAAAAGGCTCGATGAGAAATTTAAATTCAAATTTCATAAATGTCCTTCGTATTAATTTTCTTCTGCAGTACAATAAGACACCCAGGCACTTATAACATGATGAGTCAAACAGAGGGGTGACATTACGGATAGGTAATAATGGCGTTGAGGAAATTGGTTAATCATTTATTTAATTTATCTAATGGATAGAAACACTAATGCAACCTTGCGGTTGCTAGTCCAACGTTCTAACCACTAGGCTACCCTGCCTAATTTTCACAAAGTCTGCAGCCTCAGTTTGTATGATGGCAAGTTCTCAAAACTTTTGGCCACGACAGTATGTGCTAAGTTTTAGACTGATCCAATGAACAATTGCATTTCTGTTAAAAATGTTGTGTCAAGACTGCCCAAATGTGCCTAATATGATAATTAATAACTTTTCATGTTAAAAATTATGCACTCTCCTCAAACAATAGCATGGTATTCTTTCACTATAATAGCTGCTGTAAATTGGACAGTGCAGTTAGATTAACAATAATTGAAGCTTTCTGCCCATATCAGATATGTCTATGTCCTGGGAAATGTTCTTGTTACTTACAACCTCATGATAATCGAATTAGCCCCCGTTACCTCAACCGTCCCGTGGAAGGGACACCAATCCCGAAGAAGTTTAACTGATGGATTCTGATGGGAATTTTTTTATTATGTTACTTAGATGCACGGGTGCGTCAATAGACTCTTATTTGGGGCGGCAGGTAGACTATTTTTTAGAGTGTTGGGCCAGAAACCTTAAGGTTGCTAAATCGAATCCCCGAGCTGACAAGGTAAAAATCTGTCAGTCTGAATTTGTTCTTTTTACTGACGTGCCAAGTTAAATAAAGGTTAATTAAAATGTTAAACTCTGTAATTGTTTTAAAATCATCATTGGCCTCATGGTGAAATCCCTGAGCAGTTTCCTTCCTCTCCATCAACTGAGTTAGGAAGGACGCTTGTATATTTGTAGTGACTGGGTACACCACCCAAAGCCTAAAAAGGCCATAAAGATCATCAAGGACAACAATCACCCGATCCACTGCCTGTTCACCCCGCTATCATCCAGAAGGCGAGGTCAATACAGGTGCATCATCACCACCCGAGCCACTGCCTGTTCACCCCGCTATCATCCAGAAGGAGAGGTCAGTACAGGTGCATCATCACCACCCGAGCCACTGCCTGTTCACCCCGCTATCATCCAGAAGGCGAGGTCAGTACAGGAGCATCAAAGCTGGGACCGAGAGACTGAAAAACAGCTTCTATTTGAAGGCCATCAGACTGTTAAACAGCCACCACTAACATTGAGTGGCTGCTGCCAACATACTGACTCAACTCCAGCCACTTTAATAATACAACATTGGATGTTATAAATGTATCAGTCACTTTAAACAATGCCACTTTATATAATGTTTACATATCCTACATTATTCATCTCATATATATATATATATATATATATATATATATATATATATACTGTACTGAACCTTACAGATAACTAACTGTATGTGTGGGGGTACAGAGATGAGGGACCTTACAGATAACTGTATGTGTTGGGGAACAGAGATGAGGGACCTTACAGAACTGTATGTGTGGGGGTACAGAGATGAGGGACCTAACAGATAATTGTATGTGCTGGGGTACAGAGACGGAGTAGTTATTAAACAGAATGTTAAAGACTGTTATTGAACAGGGAATGAGTCCATGCAACTTTTTATGTGAATTGTTAAGCACATTTTTACTCATGAACTTATTTAGGCCATAACAAAGGGGATGAATACTTACTGACTCAAGACATTTCAGCTTTTCATTTTTGATACACTTCAAAACATTTATAAAAACATATTTTCACTTTGACATTATGGGGTATTGTGTGTAGAGGTACACAACATCTCAGCATAATGTGAAACGGGGTGTGGATACTAATATATATACACACACACACACACACTACCAGTCAACAGTTTGGACACACCTCATGTTATTTCATTAAGTTACCTTATTCCATATGTGATATTTTATAGTTTTGATGTCTTCTCTATTCTTCTGCAATGTAGAAAATAGTAAAAATAAAGAAAAACCCTTGAATGAGTAGGTGTCCAAACCTGGTACTGTATATATCAACTGTTATTTTCAGATTATTTTTTTGTGTATAACTTAGAGAGGGGGGGAAAGAGGGAGAGGGAGAGAGGGAGAGAGGGGGAGAGAGGGAGAGAGGGAGAGAGGGGGAGAGGGGGAGAGGGGGAGAGAGGGAGAGGGAGAGAGGGGGGAGGGAGAGGGAGAGGGGGAAAGAGGGAGAGGGAGAGGGAGAGGGGGAGAGAGGGGGAGAGGGGGAGAGGGGGAGAGAGAGAGAGGGGGGAGGGGGAGAGGGAAAGAGGGAGAGGGAGAGAGGGAGAGAGGGGGAGAGAGGGGGAGAGGGGGAGAGAAGGGGAGATGGGGAAAGAGGGAGAGGGAGAGAGGGGGAGAGGGGGAAAGAGGGAGAGGGGGAGAGGGGGAGAGAGGGAGAGAGGGGGAGAGGGGGAGAGAAGGGGAGATGGCGAGAGTGGGAGAGGGGGAAAGAGGGAGAGTGGGAGAGAGGGAGAGAGGGGGAGAGGGGGAGAGAAGGGGAGATGGGGAAAGAGGGAGAGGGAGAGAGGGGGAGAGGGGGAAAGAGGGAGAGGGGGAGAGGGGGAGAGAGGGGGAGAGGGGGAGAGGGGGAGAGAGGGGGAGAGGGGGAAAGAGGGAGAGGGAGAGAGGGGGAGAGGGAGAGATATTGCCATCGATTAAATGCAATTTTGTTAATTGTCTGTGAATTATGCCTGGCCATACCATAACCACCACCACCATGGGACACTCTGTTCATACCATAACCAACACCATGGGACACTCTGTTCATACCATAACCCCACCACCATGGGACACTCTGTTCATACCATAACCACCACCACCATGGGACACTCTGTTCATACCATAACCACCACCACCATGGGACACTCTGTCCATACCATAACCACCACCACCATGGGACACTCTGTCCATACCATAACCACCACCACCATGGGACACTCTGTCCATACCATAACCAACACCACCATGGGACACTCTGTCCATACCATAACCACCACCACCATGGGACACTCTGTCCATACCATAACCAACACCACCATGGGACACTCTGTCCATACTATAACCACCACCACCATGGGACACTCTGTCCATACCATAACCAACACCACCATGGGACACTCTGTCCATACCATAACCAACACCATGGGACACTCTGTCCATACTATAACCACCACCACCATGGGACACTCTGTCCATACTATAACCACCACCACCATGGGACACTCTGTTCATACCATAACCACCACCACCATGGGACACTCTGTCCATACCATAACCAACACAATGGGACACTCTGTCCATACTATAACCACCACCACCATGGGACACTCTGTCCATACCATAACCACCACCACCATGGGACACTCTGTCCATACCATAACCACCACCACCATGGGACACTCTGTCCATACCATAACCACCACCACCATGGGACACTCTGTCCATACCATAACCACCACCATGGGACACTCTGTCCATACCATAACCACCACCATGGGGCACTCTGTCCATACCATAACCAACACCATGGGACACTCTGTCCATACCATAACCACCACCATGGGGCACTCTGTCCATACCATAACCACCACCACCATGGGACACTCTGTCCATACCATAACCACCACCACCATGGGACACTCTGTCCATACCATAACCACCACCACCATGGGACACTCTGTCCATACCATAACCAACACCATGGGACACTCTGTCCATACCATAACCAACACCATGGGACACTCTGTCCATACCATAACCAACACCATGGGACACTCTGTCCATACCATAACCAACACCATGGGACACTCTGTCCATACCATAACCAACACCATGGGACACTCTGTCCATACCATAACCAACACCATGGGACACTCTGTCCATACCATAACCACCACCATGGGACACTCTGTCCATACCATAACCAACACCATGGGACACTCTGTCCATACTATAACCACCACCACCATGGGACACTCTGTCCATACCATAACCAACACCATGGGACACTCTGTTCATACCATAACCCCACCACCATGGGGCACTCTGATCACAACTTTGACATTAGCAAACAGCTCGCCGACATGACCCCATACACATGATCTGCGGTTGGACTAAATGGCAAATTAGAGTGGCCTTTTATTGTCCCCAGCACAAGGTACATCTGTGTAATGCTTACGCTGTTTAATCAGCTTCTTGATATGCCACACCTGTCAGGTGGATGGATTCTCTTGGTAAAGGAGAAACGCTCACTAACAGGGATGTAAACAAATTTGTCCAAAAAATAAGCTGTTTTTGCACATGGAATATTTCTGGAATATTTTATCGCTGCAGGAGACCAGCCAAATATAATACCTGTTAGGCCTGATGTTGCTGCAGGAGACCAGCCAACTATAATACCTGTTAGGCCTGCTGTTGTTGCAGGAGACCAGCCAACTATAATACCTGTTAGGCCTGATGTTGCTGCAGGAGACCAGCCAAATATAATACCTGTTAGGCCTGCTGTTGCTGCAGGAGACCAGCCAAATATAATACCTGTTAGGCCTGCTGTTGCTGCAGGAGACCAGCCAACTATAATACCTGTTAGGCCTGGTGTTGCTGCAGGAGACCAGCCAACTCTAATACCTGCCAGGCCTGGTGTTGACAGATAATAAGAAGACTTCCACAGAGCTGCATTGATTCCCCAGGCCCAGCCCCCTGTAAGAATCCATGATGAAGACAGTGAAATTATTTAGAGTAGCTTAGATGAGCCTCCAGAAGACATCCTGTTCGTTGCAGGTTGGAGTCCCCTGAGGATTGGTAGAGTCTTGTTGCAGCGGCTGAGAGAAACAAAGAGGACAAAGGAGAGAGGAAAGGCGAAAAATGACTGTTGCTGTCGGACCAGCTCTGCTTCAACTCTAACTGCCTTTGGTCTCCACCATGAGCTGCAGGAGATTTTACATCTTACTCACGGCGCCACAACGAATCAGTTGGACGAGCAGTTGATTTCCATAGAGGAAAATCTGGAACGGTTTAATTTCAATAATGATGTTTTTGTTTCACAAAATATATATATATATATTTTTTTGCCTTTATTTAACTATGCAAGTCAGTTATGAACAAATTCTTATTTATAATGACAGCCTACCTCGGCCAAACACGGAATGCGCTGGGCCAATTGTTCGCCGCCCTATTCGACTTCCAATCACTGCCGGATGTGATTCAGCCTGGACTCAAACCAGGGTGCCTTAGACCACTGTGATTCAGCCTGGATTCAAACCAGGGTGCCTTAGACCACTGTGATTCAGCCTGGATTCAAACCAGGGTGCCTTAGACCACTGTGATTCAGCCTGGACTCAAACCAGGGTGCCTTAGACCACTGTGATTCAGCCTGGATTCAAACCAGGGTGCCTTAGACCACTGTGATTCAGCCTGGATTCAAACCAGGGTGCCTTAGACCACTGTGATACAGCCTGGATTCAAACCAAGGTGCCTTAGACCACTGTGATTCAGCCTGGATTCAAACCAGGGTGCCTTAGACCACTGTGATTCAGCCTGGACTCAAACCAGGGTGCCTTAGACCACTGTGATACAGCCTGGATTCAAACCAGGGTGCCTTAGACCACTGTGATTCAGCCTGGATTCAAACCAGGGAACCTTAGACCACTGTGATTCAGCCTGGATTCAAACCAGGGAACCTTAGACCACTGTGATACAGCCTGGTTTCAAACCAGGGTGCCTTAGACCACTGTGATTCAGCCTGGACTCAAACCAGGGTGCCTTAGACCACTGTGATACAGCCTGGACTCAAACCAGGGAACCTTAGACCACTGTGATTCACCCTGGATTCAAACCAGGGAACCTTAGACCACTGTGATTCAGCCTGGATTCAAACCAGGGAACCTTAGACCACTGTGATTCAGCCTGGATTCAAACCAGGGTGCCTTAGACCACTGTAATTCAGCCTGGATTCAAACCAGGGTGCCTTAGACCACTGTGATTCAGCCTGGACTCAAACCAGGGTGCCTTAGACCACTGTGATACAGCCTGGATTCAAACCAGGGTGCCTTAGACCACTGTGATTCAGCCTGGATTCAAACCAGGGTGCCTTAGACCACTGTGATTCAGCCTGGATTCAAACCAGGGTGCCTTAGACCACTGTGATTCAGCCTGGATTCAAACCAGGGTGCCTTAGACCACTGTGATTCAGCCTGGATTCAAACCAGGGAACCTTAGACCACTGTGATTCAGCCTGGATTCAAACCAGGGAACCTTAGACCACTGTGATACATCCTGGATTCAAACCAGGGTGCCTTAGACCACTGTGATTCAGCCTGGATTCAAACCAGGGTGCCTTAGACCACTGTGATTCAGCCTGGATTCAAACCAGGGTGCCTTAGACCACTGTGATTCAGCCTGGATTCAAACCAGGGTGCCTTAGACCACTGTGATTCAGCCTGGATTCAAACCAGGGTTTCTTAGACCACGGTGATACAGCCTGGATTCAAACCAGGGTGCCTTAGACCACTGTGATACAGCCTGGATTCAAACCAGGGTGCCTTAGACCACTGTGATACAGCCTGGATTCAAACCAGGGTGCCTTAGACCACTGTGATTCAGCCTGGATTCAAACCAGGGTGCCTTAGACCACTGCTCCACTCAGTAACCCATCATTGTCACTTCGTTAATCATAAAAATCTGAATTAAAGTGATAACAGTTTACATGTTAAAATGAATCAAATGATCACCAGCCTCTGCTATAATGGACACCGTGATTCATCGGGGGCTAAAGAAATGAGCGCATGTTGAAAAAACAGACTTCTTTGACTTGTGAAGAAAAATAAGTTAAGCTTTTTTGTTGTGGACATGGTGAGTTATTAAGACAGTCAGAAATCAGACATCCCCAAATGAGTACTTTCCTACATTTGCGAGCAGCAGGCCAGGTACTTCTATCTCAGGCGCACATGCTCCCTCAACATATCAGGACAGAGAAACCAGTCACATGCTCCCTCAACATATCAGGACAGAGAAACCAGTCACATGCTCCCTCAACATATCAGGACAGAGAAACCAGTCACATGCTCCCTCAGCATAGCAGGACAGAGAAACCAGTCACATGCTCCCTCAACATATCAGGACAGAGAAACCAGTCACATGCTTCCTCAACATGTCAGAACAGAGAAACCAGTCACATGCTCCCTCAACATGTCAGGACAGAGAAACCAGTCACATGCTCACATGGAACAGTCCAAACAAAATTGGCAAAACTTGTTTCTCACAAGTGTAGCAGGTTGTGAACTCTGCAAACAACGTTTCCATTCCAAGAATGAGAATGGTAAATGACTGTAATTAATACATACAATCAACTAAATGTATGTAACCAAATGATGGGCATTAGTGGTATATCTACTACTGGTGACATACAGTATCTAATGGGAAATAAGGCGATTAGGCAAACCATCTCTGTAATGACCTCGCTTTGTGCACGGGGGCATTGTCATGCTGAAACAGGGAAGGGCCTTCCCCAAACTGTTCCCACAAAGTTGAAAGCACAGAATTGTCTGCAATGTCATTGCATGCTGTAGCGGTAAGATTTCCTTTCACTGGAATTAAGGGAGCCAGCCCGAACCATGAAAAACAGCTTCAGCACATTTTTTCCTCCTCCATCAAACTTTACAGTTAGCACTTTGCATTAGGGCAGGTAGCATTCTCCCGGGATCCGCCAAACCCAGATTTGTCAAGCGTACTGCCAGATGGTCAAGCGTGATTCATCACTCCAAGAGAACGTGTTTCCACTGCTCCAGAGTGTAATGGCGAAGAGCTTTACGCCACTCCAGTTGACGATTGGCTTTACGCATGGTGATCTGTGTCATGGTGAAGAGCTTTACGCCACTCCAGTTGACGATTGGCTTTACGCATGGTGATCTGTGTCATGGTGAAGAGCTTTACACCACTCCAGTTGACGATTGGCTTTACGCATGGTGATCTGTGTCATGGTGAAGAGCTTTACGCCACTCCAGTTGACGATTGGCTTTACGCATGGTGATCTTTGTATTTGATTTATTATTATCTTTGTATTATTTATGACCTTTAATTGATTTCTCATTAATTTCTTATGGATTTATTATGAATCCCCAGAGGGTGTAAAGCCATACATATGTTTTTTCCAGCAGCAGACTTGGTAATGTCAAAAGCTGCACCGAAGTCTATCAAAACAGCCACAACAAATATTTTGTTATTTTTTTTATTTTTCTCTCAGCCAGTCATCAGTCATTTGTGTAAGTGCTATGCTTGTTGAATATCATTCCCTATAAGTGTGCAGAACGTCTGCTTGTTTATTATAAAATAATATTGTATCTGATCAAACACCATTTGTTCCAGAAGTTTACTAAGGGTTGGTCCCAGGCTGATTGGTCGGCTATTTGAGCCAGTAAAGGGGGCTTTACTATTCTATTAGGTAGGGGAATGACTTCAGCTTCCCTCCAGACCTGAGGGGGCACACTTTCTAGTAGGTTTGGATTGAAGATATGGCAAATAGGAGATGCAATATCGTCCTCTATTATCCTCAGTGATTTTCCATCCAAGTTGTCAGACCCCGGGTGGCTTGTCATTGTTGATAGGCAACATACATTATTTCACCTCTTCCACACTCACGTTACGGATCCATAATCAATACAAATACAAATGATAAGTCAGAGGCAGTTTGGAACTCAGAAGTGAGTGTTGCAACTGGGGAATATTCAGCTAGAGTAGAGCGAGTGGGCAGAAGGTAGCCTGGTCGTTAAAGCTAGATTTTCTAAACTGACAAGGTAAAAATCTGTTGTTCTGCCACTGAGCAAGGCAGTTAACCCACTGTTCCTAGACCAGTTAACCCCACTGTTCCTAGACCAGTTAACCCACTGTTCCTAGACCAGTTAACCCACTGTTCCTAGACCAGTTAACCCACTGTTCCTAGACCAGTTAACCCACTGTTCCTAGACCAGTTAACCCACTGTTCCTAGACCAGTTAACCCACTGTTCCTAGACCAGTTAACCCACTGTTCCTAGACCAGTTAACCCACTGTTCCTAGACCAGTTAACCCACTGTTCCTAGACCAGTTAACCCACTGTTCCTAGACCAGTTAACCCACTGTTCCTAGGCCAGTTAAACCACTGTTCCTAGACCAGTTAACCCACTGTTCCTAGACCAGTTAACCCACTGTTCCTAGACCAGTTAACCCACTGTTCCTAGACCAGTTAACCCACTGTTCCTAGGCCAGTTAACCCACTGTTCCTAGACCAGTTAACCCTCTGTTCCTAGACCAGTTAACCCACTGTTCCTAGACCAGTTAACCCACTGTTCCTAGACCATTTAACCCACTGTTCCTAGACCAGTTAACCCACTGTTCCTAGACCAGTTAACCCACTGTTCCTAGACCAGTTAACCCACTGTTCCTAGACCAGTTAACCCACTGTTCCTAGACCAGTTAACCCACTGTTCCTAGACCAGTTAACCCACTGTTCCTGGACCAGTTAACCCACTGTTCCTAGACCAGTTAACCCACTGTTCCTAGACCAGTTAACCCACTGTTCCTAGACCAGTTAACCCACTGTTCCTAGACCAGTTAACCCACTGTTCCTAGACCATTTAACCCACTGTTCCTAGACCAGTTAACCCACTGTTCCTAGACCAGTTAACCCACTGTTCCTAGGCCAGTTAACCCACTGTTCCTAGACCAGTTAACCCACTGTTCCTTGACCAGTTAACCCACTGTTCCTAGACCAGTTAACCCACTGTTCCTAGACCAGTTAACCCACTGTTCCTAGGCCAGTTAACCCACTGTTCCTAGACCAGTTAACCCACTGTTCCTAGACCAGTTAACCCACTGTTCCTAGACCAGTTAACCCACTGTTCCTAGACCAGTCAACCCACTGTTCCATGACCAGTTAACCCACTGTTCCTAGACCAGTTAACCCACTGTTCCTAGACCAGTTAACCCACTGTTCCTAGACCAGTTAACCCACTGTTCCTAGACCAGTTAACCCACTGTTCCTAGACCAGTTAACCCACTGTTCCTAGACCAGTTAACCCACTGTTCCTAGACCAGTTAACCCACTGTTCCTAGACCAGTTAACCCACTGTTCCTAGACCAGTTAACCCACTGTTCCTAGACCAGTTAACCCACTGTTCCTAGGCCAGTTAAACCACTGTTCCTAGACCAGTTAACCCACTGTTCCTAGACCAGTTAACCCACTGTTCCTAGACCAGTTAACCCACTGTTCCTAGACCAGTTAACCCACTGTTCCTAGACCAGTTAACCCACTGTTCCTAGACCATTTAACCCACTGTTCCTAGACCAGTTAACCCACTGTTCCTAGACCAGTTAACCCACTGTTCCTAGACCAGTTAACCCACTGTTCCTAGACCAGTTAACCCACTGTTCCTAGACCAGTTAACCCACTGTTCCCGGGTCCCGAAGACGTGGATGTCGATTTAGGCAGCCCCCAATGCCTCTCTGATGCAGAGGGGTTCGGTTAAACGCGGAAGACATTTCAGCTGAAGGCATTCAGTGACTGGGTAGCCCCCTTTCCCTTCCCTTTAGTTAGAGTAAAGAAAAATCCAGCACATTATTTAAGTTTTAGATAACTAGGAATGAGCACCAGCACAGAGAGCGCAGAGAGGCTGCTGCCTATATTCAGACTTTATATCATTGGCCATTTTGATAAATGGAACCAGTCACTTTAAATAATAATGGCAATATTATATATATCTTGCATTACTCATCTCATATGTACAGCGCCTTGTGAAAGTATTCATCCCCCTAGGCATTTTTAATATTTTGTTGCATTACAACCTGTAATTTAAATTAATTTTTAATTGGATTTCATGTAATGGACATTCACAAATAGTCCAAATTGGTGAAGTAAAAATTAACGGAAAAGTGGTGTGTGTATATGTATTCACCCCCTTTGCTCTGAAGCCCCTAAATAAGATCTGGGACAAACAATTATGTACCTTTAGAAGTCACATAATTAGATAAATAAAGTCTGCCTGTGTGCAATCTAAGTGTCACATGATCTGTCACATGATCTCAGTATATATACACCTGTTCTGAAAGGCCCCAGAGTCTGCAACACCACTAAGCAAGCAGCACCATGAAGACCAATGAGCACTCCAAACAGGTCAGGGACCAAGTGGTGGAGAAGTACAGAACAGGGTTGGGTTATACAGAAATGTCTGAAACTTTGAACATCCCATTAAATTCAATATTAAAAATGTAAAGAATATGGCACCACAACAAACCTGCTAAGAGAGGGCCACCCACCAAAACTCACAGACCAGGCAAGGAGGGCGTTAATCAGAGAGGCAACAAAGAGACCAAAGATAACCCTGAAGGAGCTGGAAAGCTCCAGAGCGGAGATTGGAGTATCTGTCCATAGGACCACTTTAAGTGGAAGAAGTTACTCTGGTCAGATGAGACTTAAATTGAGCTTTTTGGCCATCAAGGAAAACGCTTTGTCTGTAGCAAACCCAATACCTCCCAACACCCCGAGAAACCATCCCAGTGAAGCATGGTGGTGGCATCATCATGCTGTGGTGAGGTTTTTCATCGACAGGGACTGGGAAACTGGTCAGAATTGAAGGAATGATGGATGTCACTAAATACGGAGAAATTATTGACGGAAACCTATTTGTCTTACAGAGATTTGAGACTGGGACAGAGGTTCACCTTCCAGCAGGACAATGATCCTAAGTATACTGCTAAAGCAACACTCTAGTGGTTTAAGGGGAAACATTTAAATGTCTTGGAATGGCCTAGTCAAATCCCAGACCTTAATCCAATTGAGAATCTGGGGTATGACTTAAAAATTGCCGTACACCAGCAGAACCCATCCAACTCGAAGGAGCTGGAGGGGTTTTGCTTTGAAGAATGGACAAAAATCCCAGTGGCTAGATGTGCCAAGCTTATAGAGACATACCCCAGGAGACTTGCAGCTGTAATTGCTGCAAAAGGTGTCTCTACAAAGTATTGACTTTGGGTGATGAATAGTTATGCACGCTCAAGTTTTCCGTTTTCTTGTCTTACTTCTTGTTTGTTACACAATAAAATATATTTTGCATCTTCAAAGTGGTAGGTGTAAATCATACAATACAAACCCTCCAAAAATCTATTTTAATTCCAGGTTGTAAGGCAACAAAATATGAAAAATGCCAAACATGCTTACTTGAACAAGCCACTGGATATACTGTACTTTTCTACTGCATCTTAGCCTATGCCACTCTAAATTGCTTATCCATATTTATATACTTCGTAATCCATTCCTTTACTTAGATTTGTGTATATTAGGTATTTGTTGCGAAATTGTTAGATTTTACTTGTTAGATATTGCTTCAATGTTGGAACTAGAAGCACAAGCATTTCGCTACACTCGCAATTACATCTGCTAAACAATTGTACTGTATGTGACCCATAAAATGAGATTTTATAAGCTGATGGATGAACATTAAGCCTGTATTTTATTCAGTTGTGGTCCTTCATGTGCTTTACCAAGTAATATCTTTAATGCACAAAACCAAATATTATATTAATATTAATTAATATTAAAATTAATGATGTCCATATATCACAAACCCCCGAGGTGCTTTATTGCTACTATAAACTGGTTACCAACGTAATTAGAGCAGTAAAAATAAGTGTTTTGTCATACCCGTGACTGGCTGTCAGCCAATCAGCATTCAGGGCTCGAACCATGCAGGTCATTATTAGTAATATATATTGGTTTGGCGTAGGATGACCCAGACACTGTTTGAAAAACCTTAGGTGCTTACCTGCTCAGCCAGGCGAATTATAACCTGTCGTCCAGGGCCTAGTGGTTAGAGCGTTGGACTAGTAGCCAAAAGGTTGCAAGATTGAATCCCCAGGCTGACAAGGTAAAAAAAAAAATCTGTCGTTCTGCCCCTGAATAAGGCAGTTAACCCACTGTTCCTAGGCTGTCATTGTAAATAAGAATTTGTTCTTAACTGACTTGCCGAGTTAAATAAAGGTCAAATAACAAGGGTTGGCAGGTAGCCTAGTGGTTAATAGCAGTGGACCAGTAAACGAAAGGTTGCTGGTTTGAATCTCTGAGCCGACTAGATAAAAAAAAATGTCAATATACCCTTGAGCAAGGTAAGCCCTAATTGCTCTAGTGTCACCATCAGTAATGGCTGATCCCTGGCCGTGACCCCACTCTAGGGGAGTGGGATACGCAAAAAAACACATTTCAAATTCACATGTGTATAATACTTCAAATAGGACAGACGTAAGCCTCCCCCTAGTTATTTGTATGTGTCATAGGGGTCCATAGCTACAGCAACACAATGGAAACGACTGCTGCATGGTGCTAGCTGCTGCTACACAATGGAAATTACAGCTGCTAGCTACTGCAACACAATGGAAACGACTGCTGCAAGGTGCTAGCTACAGCAACACAATGGAAACGACTGCTGCACGGTGCTAGATACAGCAACACAATGGAAATTACAGCTGCTAGCTACTGCTACACAGTGGAAATTACAGCTGCTAGCTAATGCTACACAATGGAAATTACAGCTGCTAGCTATTGCAACACAATGGAAACGACTGCTGCATGGTGCTAGCTGCTGCTACACAATGGAAATTACAGCTGCTAGCTATTGCAACACAATGGAAACGACTGCTGCATGGTGCTAGCTGCTGCTACACAATGGAAATTACAGCTGCTAGCTACTGCAACACAATGGAAACGACTGCTGCATGGTGCTAGCTGCTGCTACACAATGGAAATTACAGCTGCTAGCTACTGCAACACAATGGAAACGACTGCTGCATGGTGCTAGCTGCTGCTACACAATGGAAATTACAGCTGCTAGCTACTGCAACACAATGGAAACGACTGCTGCATGGTGCTAGCTGCTGCTACACAATGGAAATTACAGCTGCTAGCTACTGCAACACAATGGAAACGACTGCTGCATGGTGCTAGCTGCTGATCCACAATGGAAATTACAGCTGCTAGCTACTGCTACACAGTGGAAATTACAGCTGCTAGCTAATGCTACACAATGGAAATTACAGCTGCTAGCTATTGCAACACAATGGAAACGACTGCTGCATGGTGCTAGCTGCTGCTACACAATGGAAATTACAGCTGCTAGCTATTGCAACACAATGGAAACGACTGCTGCATGGTGCTAGCTGCTGCTACACAATGGAAATTACAGCTGCTAGCTACTGCAACACAATGGAAACGACTGCTGCATGGTGCTAGCTGCTGCTACACAATGGAAATTACAGCTGCTAGCTACTGCAACACAATGGAAACGACTGCTGCATGGTGCTAGCTGCTGCTACACAATGGAAATTACAGCTGCTAGCTACTGCAACACAATGGAAACGACTGCTGCATGGTGCTAGCTGCTGCTACACAATGGAAATTACAGCTGCTAGCTACTGCAACACAATGGAAACGACTGCTGCATGGTGCTAGCTGCTGATCCACAATGGAAATTACAGCTGCTAGCTACTGCTACACAATGGAAATTACAGCTGCTAGCTATTGCAACACAATGGAAACGACTGCTGCATGGTGCTAGCTGCTGCTACACAATGGAAATTACAGCTGCTAGCTACTGCAACACAATGGAAACGACTGCTGCATGGTGCTAGCTGCTGCTACACAATGGAAATTACAGCTGCTAGCTACTGCAACACAATGGAAACGACTGCTGCATGGTGCTAGCTGCTGCTACACAATGGAAATTACAGCTGCTAGCTACTGCAACACAATGGAAACGACTGCTGCAAGGTGCTAGCTGCTGCTACACAATGGAAATTACAGCTGCTAGCTACTGCAACACAATGGAAACGACTGCTGCAAGGTGCTAGCTACAGCAACACAATGGAAACGACTGCTGCACGGTGCTAGATACAGCAACACAATGGAAATTACAGCTGCTAGCTATTGCAACACAATGGAAACGACTGCTGCATGGTGCTAGCTGCTGCTACACAGTGGAAATTACAGCTGCTAGCTACTGCAACACAATGGAAACGACTGCTGCAAGATGCTAGCTACAGCAACACAATGGAAACGACTGCTGCACGGTGCTAGATACAGCAACACAATGGAAATTACAGCTGCTAGCTATTGCAACACAATGGAAACGACTGCTGCATGGTGCTAGCTGCTGCTACACAGTGGAAATTACAGCTGCTAGCTACTGCAACACAATGGAAACGACTGCTGCAAGATGCTAGCTACAGCAACACAATGGAAACGACTGCTGCACGGTGCTAGCTACAGCAACACAATGGAAACGACTGCTGCAAGGTGCTAGCTACAGCAACACAATGGAAACGACTGCTGCAAGGTGCTAGCTACAGCAACACAATGGAAACGACTGCTGCAAGGTGCTAGCTACAGCAACACAATGGAAACGACTGCTGCAAGGTGCTAGCTACTGCAACACAATGGAAACGACTGCTGCAAGGTGCTAGCTACAGCAACACAATGGAAACGACTGCTGCACGGTGCTAGCTGCTGCTACACAATGGAAATTACAGCTGCTAGCTACTGCAACACAATGGAAACGACTGCTGCAAGGTGCTAGCTACAGCAACACAATGGAAACGACTGCTGCACGGTGCTAGCTACTGCTACACAGTGGAAATTACAGCTGCTAGCTACTGCAACACAATGGAAACGACTGCTGCACGGTGCTAGCTACAGCAACACAATGGAAACGACTGCTGCACGGTGCCAGCTACTGCTACTTAGTGGAAATTACAGCTGCTAGCTACTGCTACACAGTGCAAACTACAGCTGCTAGCTACTGCTACACAGTGGAAATTACAGCTGCTAGCTACCACTACACAGTGGAAATTACCACTGCTAGCTACTGCTGCACAGTGCAAACTACAGCTGCTAGCTACTACTATCTACTGCTACACAGTGGAAACTACCACTGCTAGCTACTGCTACACAGTGGAAACTACCACTGCTAGCTACTGCTACACAGTGCAATCTACCACTGCTAGCTACTACTATCTACTGCTACAAAGTGGAAACTACCACTGCTAGCTTCTGTTAAACAGTGGAAACAAATTCTGCTTCTAGCAACTGCTACACAGTGTAAACAACAACTAATAACGCTAGCTACTATTAGCTACTGCTACACAGTGTCAACAGCTACTACTACCACTACTAACTACTGCTACAAAGTGGAAACAACAACTACTACTACTACTAGCGACTGCTACACAGTGTAAACAACAACTACTACTAGCTACTACTACTAGTTACTACAAGCGACGGCTACACTGTGGAAACAACTACTACTACCAGCTACGTTAACACAGTGGCAACAACAACTACTACTACTAGCTACTACTACTAGCTACTACTACCAGCTGTGTTTACACAGTGGAAACTACTACTACTACTAGCTACTACTACTAGCTACTACTACTAGCTACTACCAGCTATGTTTACACAGTGGAAACTACTACTACTACCAGCTATTGTTACACAGTGGAACCTATCACTGCTAGGTACTACTAGCTATGTTTACACAGTGGAACCTACCAATGCTAGGTACTACTAGCTACTGTGGAAACATACTACAACAAGGTACTACTAATTCTAGCTTCTGCTACACAGTGGAAACAACTACTAGCTACTACTACTAGCTACTGCTACACAGTGGAAACAACTACTAGCTACTTCTACACAGTGTAAACAACAACTACTACTAGCTACTACTACTAGCTACTGCTACACATCAGAAACAATTACTACTACCAACTACTGCTACACAGTGGAAAATACTACAACTACTAACTACTACTAGCTACTGCTACACAGTGGAAACAACGACTACTAGTTACTACAACTATTTACTACTAGCTATGGCTACATAGTGGAAACAACTACTACTACTAGCTACGGCTACATAGTGGAACAAACTACCACTACTAACTACTACTAGCTACGGCTACATAGTGGAACAAACTACTACTACTAACTACTACTAGCAACTGCTGCACAGTGGAAAGAACTACTACTATTAACTACTACTAGCTACTGCTACACAGTGGAAACAACTACTACTACTAGCAACTGCTACACAGTGGAAACAACTACTACTATTAACTACTACTAGCTACTGCTACACAGTGGAAACAACTACTACTATTAACTACTACTAGCTACTGCTACACAGTGGAAACAACTACTACTACTACTAGCTACTACTACACAGTGGAAACAACTACTACTACTAACTACTACTAGCTACAGCTACACAGTGGAAACAACTACTACTATTAACTACTACTAGCTACTACTACACAGTGGAAACAACTACTACTACTAGCTACTACTACACAGTGGAAACAACTACTACTACTAGCTATGGCTACATAGTGGAAACAACTACTACTACTAGCTATGGCTACATAGTGGAAACAACTACTACTACTAGCTACTACTACACAGTGGAAACAACTACTACTACTAACTACTACTAGCTACAGCTACACAGTGGAAACAACTACTACTATTAACTACTACTAGCTACTACTACACAGTGGAAACAACTACTACTACTAACTACTACTAGCTACAGCTACACAGTGGAAACAACTACTACTATTAACTACTACTAGCTACTACTACACAGTGGAAACAACTACTACTAGCTACTACTACACAGTTGAAACAACTACTACTAGCTACTACTACACAGTGGAAACAACTACTACTAGTTACTACAACTATTTACTACTAGCTGCCGCTACATTGTCAAAATATAATTACTACTACTAGATACTACTAGCTACTGCTACTCAGTGGAAATATAATTACTACTACTAGATACTACTAGCTACTGCTACTCAGTGGAAATATAATTACTACTACTAGATACTACTAGCTACTGCTACTCAGTGGAAAATACTACTACTATTACTAGCTACCGCTACATAGTGGAAATATAACTACTACTACTAGATACTACTAGCTACTGCTACTCAGTGGAAACCATTACAACTACTACTAGACACTACTAGCTAATGCTACACAGTTAAACAATTACTACTACTAGCTAATGCTACACACACACACACGCACACACACACACACACACACACACACACACACACACACACACACACACACACACGTTATGCAGGTGCAGTACATAAAGGAATGTAGGAACACATCATATCAGGAGACTAGACTGGGTATGATGTAGGTACAGTAGGAACACACCATATCAGGAGACTAGATTGGGTATGATGTAGGTACAGTAGGAACACATCATATCAGGAGACTAGACTGGGTATGATGTAGGTACAGTAGGAACACACCATATCAGGAGACTAGATTGGGTATGATGTAGGTACAGTAGGAACACACCATATCAGGAGACTAGACTGGGTATGATGTAGGTACAGTAGGAACACACCATATCAGGAGACTAGATTGGGTATGATGTAGGTACAGTAGGAACACACCATATCAGGAGACTAGACTGGGTATGATGTAGGTACAGTAGGAACACACCATATCAGGAGACTAGACTGGGTATGATGTAGGTACAGTAGGAACACACCATATCAGGAGACTAGACTGCGTATGACGTAAGTGCACATTCTCTTCATCATTGGAGAGAATATAATCGTTTTAATACTGTAGAATGTTGTTGTCCACAGGTCCGGTGATCTCTACTTTAAATCCCCTCAAGACATGATGACCTAATGGAGCAGACCCACCAATCCCTCCATGTATCACCTTGCATTATTTATTCCTGGGTTTGTAAATCAACATTGTTCTTCCCCTCTGAGATGCTCAGTGGCTAGGCAGGAAAGAGCAAAACGTCATATATATGTCTCGGCTTGAGCTATGTTTGCACTTCTGCATTCAATTCACACACACACAACTCCAGACAGACAGCCATGCATGCTGGCACGGACACGCTGACATTCCACACACACACACACACACACACACACACACACACACACACACACACACACACACAGAGAGATCAATTACGGACTAGGCTCATCAAGTCTATAATAACACAGCCTCTCTTCTCTGCAGTAAATTACCTCATCCTCCTCTATACCCAGGGGTATTTAATAATGCCCATGCTTTACATCAAACCCAGCCAGGTGTCTCTGGAATGAGATCCCAGCCAGGTGTTTCTGGAATAAGATCCAAGCCAGGTGTCTCGGGAACGAAATCCCAGCCAGCTGTTCCTGGAACGAGATCTGAGCCAGGTGTTCTGGAATGAGATCCCAGCCAGGTGTTCTGGAACGAAATACCCAGCCAGGTGTTCCTGGAACGAGATCCCAGCCAGGTGTTCCTGTAACGAGATCCCAGCCAGGTGTTCTGGAACGAGATCCCAGCCAGGTGTTCTGGAACAAGATCCCAGCCAGGTGTTCTGGAACTAGATCCCAGCCAGGTGTACTGGAATGAGATCCCAGCCAGGTGATCTGGAACGAGATCCCAGCCAGGTGTTCTGGAACTAGATCCCAGCCAGGTGTTCTGGAATGAGATCCCAGCCAGGTGATCTGGAACGAGATCCCAGCCAGGTGTTCTGGAACGAGATCCCAGCCAGGTGTTCCTGGAACGAGATCCCAGCCAGGTGTTCCTGGAACGAGATCACAGCCAGGTGTTCCTGGAACGAGAACCCAGCCAGGTGTTCTGGAATGAGATCCCAGCCAGGTGTTCTGGAATGAGATCCCAGCCAGGTGTTCTGGAATGAGATCCCAGCCAGGTGTTTTGGAACGAGATCCCAGCCAGGTGTCTATGGAACAAGATCCCAGCCAGGTGTTCCTGGAACGAGATCCCAGCCAGGTGTTCTGGAACGAGATCCCAGCCAGGTGTTCCTGGAACGAGATCCCAGCCAGGTGTTCCTGGAACGAGATCCCAGCCAGGTGTTCTGGGACGAGATCCCAGCCAGGTGTTCTGGAACGAGATCCCAGCCAGGTGTTCTGGAACGAGATCCCAGCCAGGTGTTCTGGAACGAGATCCCAGCCAGGTGTTCCTGGAATGAGATCCCAGCCAGGTGTTCTGGAACGAGATCCCAGCCAGGTGTTCTGGAACGAGATCCCAGCCAGGTGTTCTGGAACGAGATCCCAGCCAGGTGTTCCTGGAACGAGATCCCAGCCAGGTGTTCTGGAACGAGATCCCAGCCAGGTGTTCCTGGAACAAGATCCTTGCATCATTTAAATTCTAAAATACAAAGGCTCAGTGTGAGTTGTTGAGCTTCAGACGCAGGGGATAGGGGAAGTAGGGAGAAGGAGGGGGTGGGGGAAAGGGGAGGAGGGTCAGTGGGAAGGAGAGACAGTGGGAGGGAAGAGGGAGGAGGGACGGAGGGGAATGGCAGTTCTGTTTATGCCAGGGTCAGACTTCTTATTAATTGTAACACACAAAATATACATTTAAAAACACTTTGAAGTTGCTTGTTGAGGTGTATACTAATAGCCTCTCCTCAATGGAGTAGGACAGTACTCAGTTTAATATGAGCTTGATGTTTTCCTACACAGCAGCAGGGGTCACTGACAAAGGTGAGAAGGCCTATAGGGAGGAGGTCAGAGAACTGGCAGTGTGGTGCCAGGACAACAACCTCTCCCTCAATGTGAGCAAGACCAAGGAGCTGATTGTGGACTACAGGAAAAGGCGGGCCGAATAGGCCCCCATTAACATCGACGGGGCTGTAGTGCAGTGGGTCGAGAGTTTCAAGTTCCTTGGTGTCCACATCACCAACGACCTATCATGGTCCAAACATACCAAGACAGTCG
This sequence comes from Oncorhynchus mykiss, assembly GCF_057628025.1. NCBI lineage: Eukaryota > Metazoa > Chordata > Actinopteri > Salmoniformes > Salmonidae > Oncorhynchus > Oncorhynchus mykiss. Next base: position 3,130,500 of record NC_143032.1, read on the forward strand.
TGAAGATATCACGACAACACCTTTTTCCCCTCAGGAGACTGAAAAGATTTGGCATGGGTCCTCAGATCCTCAAAAGGGTCTACATCTACACCTTCGAGAGCATCCTGACCGGTTGCATCACTGCCTGGTATGGCAACTGCTCAGTATCTGACTGCAAGGCACTACAGAGGGTAGTTTGAACGGCCCAGGACATCACTGGGGCTAAGCTCTCTGTCATCCAGGACCTATATAATAGGCGGTGTCAGAGGAAAGCCCATAAAATTGTCAGAGACTCCAGTCACCCAAGTTATAGACTGTTTTCTCTGCTACTGCAAGGCAAGTGGTACCGGAGTGCCAAAGTCGAGGTGAAGAAAATCTCCTGGACTTAAATTATTGTTTGAAGGAGGGGGGGCTCTCCATGAAGGGAAAACCAATAATGGACTTAGCGGCTAGCTAATGGACTTAGCGGCTTGCTAATGGACTTAGCGGCTAGCTAGATGATCTTGTGACACCTTTCCAGTGTTTCTAATAGAACCTGTACTAGTTCACCCAGTGCTCGAATTAAGGGGGTAATCTGGGGTACAGTAAAGGGCAAGAAACGTTCCCCTTGTTAGTTTAAGATGAATTTGTTCTTTAATCTCTGAAATCCTTAGCAGAGGCACTATGGAGACAAATTGTTAAAGTCTCCAGTCACCCAAGTTACAGACTGTTCTCTCTGCTACCGCACGGCAAGCGGTACCGGAGTCTGAAACCAACAGGACCCTGAGCAGCTTCTACACCCCAAGTTACAGACTGTTTTCTCTGCTACCGCACGGCAAGCGGTACCGGAGTCTGAAACCAACAGGACCCTGAACAGCTTCTACACCCCAAGTTACAGACTGTTTTCTCTGCTACCGCACGGCAAGCGGAACCGGAGTCTGAAACCAACAGGACCCTGAACAGCTTCTACACCCCAAGTTACAGACTGTTTTCTCTGCTACCGCACGGCAAGCGGTACCGGAGTCTGAAACCAACAGGACCCTGAACAGCTTCTACACCCCAAGTTACAGACTGTTTTCTCTGCTACCGCACGGCAAGCGGTACCGGAGTCTGAAACCAACAGGACCCTGAACAGCTTCTACACCCCAAGTTACAGACTGTTTTCTCTTCTACCGCACGGTAAGCGGTACCGGAGTGCCAAGTCATTGACCAAAATGCTCCTCCAAGCCATTTGAATGCTAAACAATTCATAAAAATCGCCACCGGACAATTTCCATTGACACCCCCCCACCCTCTTGTACACTGCTGCTACTCGCTGATTGTTTGTTACCTATGCATAGTCCCTTCGCCCCTACCTACATGTACAGATTACCTCTACTAGCCTGTCCCCCACACACTGACTCTGTACCGGTTCCCACTGTATAAAACCTCGTTATTCTTATTCTTATTGTGTTACTTTTTATTATAACTTTTTTATTTTAGTCTATTTGGTAAATATTTTCTTAACTTTTCTTGAACTGCACAGTTGGTTAAGGGCTTGCCAGTAAACATTTCACAGTAAGGTCTACACTGTTGGTTAAGGGCTTGTCAGTAAACATTTCACAGTAAGGTCTACACTTGTTGTATTCGGGTGCATATGACAAATGAAGTTTGAATTGATTGTGTCACTTATTTCCCCTGAAAGGAGAAATAACACTGATTCACCTTGACTACGGTTTTAAGCAGAGTCATTCCAACGACGGACACAGACTTTCTGTTTTGTCTGGAATGTGTTTTAAGGGCTGTGGTAATAACCTGGCTAGTTAGCAGAAGGCAAGAGCATGCATTTCTATTATATTCTCCTACCTTCCACTCCTACTCCTTTCTGCTCCCTAGGGGCCTTGGCTAACATTCACTGTCTGACAGTTCAATAAGACTCACTAATTAAACATCAAGGCAGAGGAAAGAGGAAGTGCTAATCCGCCCGGCGACCCTGCTGATTCTAACCAATCCAAAAACCATTTAGACTTTCATTAAAGAGCTCAGCCGAGCAGAACAGAATCATTTAGAAAGAAGGACCTCGCTGCACCAACACATTGTCTGAACCTGTGGCCCAGTCTCCTGTACCAACACATTGTCTGAACCCGTGGCCCAGTCTCCTGTACCAACACATTGTCTGAACCTGTGGCCCAGTCTCCTGTACCAACACATTGTCTGAACCTGTGGCCCAGTCTCCTGTACCAACACATTGTCTGAACCTGTGGCCCAGTCTCCTGTACCAACACATTATCTGAATCTGTGGCCCAGTCTCCTGTACCAACACATTGTCTGAACCCGTGGCCCAGTCTCCTGTACCAACACATTGTCTGTACCTGTGGCCCAGTCTCCTGTACCAACACATTGTCTGAACCTGTCGCCCAGTCTCCTGTACCAACACATTGTCTGAACCTGTGGCCCAGTCTCCTGTACCAACACATTGTCTGAACCTGTGGCCCAGTCTCCTGTACCAACACATTGTCTGAACCTGTGGCCTAGTCTCCTGTACCAACACATTGTCTGAACCTGTGGCCCAGTCTCCTGTACCAACACATTGTCTGAACCTGTGGCCCAGTCTCCTGTACCAACACATTGTCTGAACCTGTGGCCCAGTCTCCTGTACCAACACATTGTCTGAACCTGTGGCCTAGTCTCCTGTACCAACACATTGTCTGAACCTGTGGCCCAGTCTCCTGTACCAACACATTGTCTGAACCTGTGGCCCAATCTCCTACACAATCCTCTTGTCCTGTTTATCCCATCACTTTTCACACAATTTGTATAGTGCATTATAAACTTGGTGGTTCGAGCCCTGAATGCTGATTGGCTGACAGCCGTGGTATATCAGACTGTATACCACGGCTATGACAAAACATGTATTTTTACTGCTCTAATTACGTGGTATTCAGTTTATAACAGCAATAAGACTCCTTGTGGGTGGTGGTATATGGCCAATATACCACGGCTGAGGGCTGTATCCAGGCACTCCTCGTTGCAACGTGCCTAAAAACAACCCTTAGTCGTGGTATATTGGCCATATATCACACCCCTCGTGCCTTATTGCTCAAGTATAACACCTGCTAGAAACTGCCATGACAACTCATAGCCTCCACCAACCTCTCACTCTGTTCACTGTTCCTACTCTTACTACAGTCATTAGGACATACGATAGGACCGTACGAGGCACACACATGTAATGCCTTTAAGTGCGCATAGGACATGATCAAATCAAATTGTATTTGTCTCCTGGTGTGTAAACAACAGGTGTAGACCTAACAGAGACATGCTTACTTACGGGACCTTTCCAACAATGCCGAGGGAAATGAAGAAGAGAACTATAAAATCAGCTATAAACACAAACACATTTCAGTTATAACTCTGTCAATCACCACATTCTTATTGGCAGACTCAACAGCCTTGGTTTCTCAAATGATTGGCTCGCCTGAATCAGCAATTGAACCCCAGCATCTCTACATGCACACTCATGTTCTGCACATCTATCACTCCAGCTTTAATTGCATTATTGTAAACATTTTGCCACCATGGCCTATTTATTGCCTTACCTTCGTTATCCTAACTCATTTGCACACACTGTAGATATACTTTTTCTATTGTGTTATTGACTGTTCATTTGTTTATCCCATGTGGAACTCTGTTGTTTTTGTCGCACTGCTTGGCTTTCTCTTGGCCAGGTCTCAGTTGTAAATGAGAGCTAGTTCTCAACTCGCCTACCTGGTTATTAAATAAAGGTGAAATTAAAATAAATAAATAAATAACATCCTTAATTAGGATTCGTTGCCTGCAGAGGACATGAAAGTGCGCCAGTGATTAAAATAACTAGTGTATATTCCTATTCTTCAAGGAGAAACTTCTATCAGCTTAGCCTCACTGGACATACCACTTTTTAATTGATTTAAAGATCTATGGATCTACAGTTGCTGCCGTAAAAGAACGTGAGAACTCCTACAGCTAATGACATTTACACAGACCTCCGTTTCATGGTGAGTTGCATTCTCATCTCTCTGACTCCCTCCACTGTATAGCAACGGAAATAAATGATGTTAGGGATTACAGTGATACCCGATTTCGGCCTTAACCTTAAAGACCAACACTGTGAGAGTTAAAGCAAACAAATTGGGATTTAATTGTGAGATATTTTCTCCATAACAGCCAATCAGTGGTGAGCTTCTTTCACAGTGTGAACTCATTGGGTTTATTCATTCTAATGAAGACTGTCTCTGTTGCTGCATGGTTAACTGGTTCTATAATCAATGATAATACCATTAGGTTAACTGGTTCTATAATCAATAACAATACCATTAGGTTAACTGGTTCTATAATCAATAATAATACCATTAGGTTAACTGGTTCTATAATCAATAATAATACCAGTAGGTTAACTGGTTCTATAATCAATAATAATACCATTAGGTTAACTGGTTCTATAATCAATAATAATAACATTAGGTTAACTGGTTCTATAATCAATAATAATAACATTAGGTTAACTGGTTCTATAATCAATAATAATAACATTAGGTTAACTGGTTCTATAATCAATGATAAAACCGTTAGGTTAACTGGTTCTATAATCAATAACAATACCATTAGGTTAACTGGTTCTATAATCAATGATAATACCATTAGGTTAACTGGTTCTATAATCAATGATAATACCATTAGGTTAACTGGTTCTATAATCAATGATAATACCATTAGGTTAACTGGTTCTATAATCAATAATAATACCATTAGGTTAACTGGTTCTATAATCAATAATAATACCATTAGGTTAACTGGTTCTATAATCAATAATAATACCAGTAGGTTATTCAGGGGTGGCAGGTAGCCTTGGTTAGAGCATTGGGCCAGTAACCGAAAGGTTGCTAGATTGATTCCCTGAGCTGACAATGTAAAAAATCTGTCGTTCTGCACCTAAACAAAGGCAGTTAACCCACTGTTCCTAGACCAGTTAACCCACTGTTCATAGACCAGTTAACCCACTGTTCATAGACCAGTTAACCCACTGTTCCTAGACCAGTTAACCCACTGTTCCTAGACCAGTTAACCCACTGTTCCTAGACCAGTTAACCCACTGTTCCTAGACCAGTTAACCCACTGTTCCTAGACCAGTTAACCCCACTGTTCCTAGACCAGTTAACCCACTGTTCCTAGACCAGTTAACCCACTGTTCCTAGACCAGTTAACCCACTGTTCCTAGACCAGTTAACCCACTGTTCCTAGACTGTTAACCCACTGTTCCTAGACCAGTTAACCCACTGTTCCTAGACCAGTTAACCCACTGTTCCTAGACCAGTTAACCCACTGTTCCTAGACCAGTTAACCCACTGTTCCTAGACCAGTTAACCCACTGTTCCTAGACCAGTTAACCCCACTGTTCCTAGGCCAGTTAACCCACTGTTCCTAGACCAGTTAACCCACTGTTCCTAGGCCAGTTAACCCACTGTTCCTAGACCAGTTAACCCACTGTTCCTAGACCAGTTAACCCACTGTTCCTAGACCAGTTAAACCAGTTAACCCACTGTTCCTAGACCAGTTAACCCACTGTTCCTAGACCAGTTAACCCACTGTTCCTAGACCAGTTAACCCACTGTTCCTAGACCAATTAACCCACTGTTCCTAGACCAGTTAACCCACTGTTCCTAGACCAGTTAACCCACTGTTCCTAGACCAGTTAACCCACTGTTCCTAGACCAGTTAACCCACTGTTCCTAGACCAGTTAAACCCACTGTTCCTAGACCAGTTAACCCACTGTTCATAGGCCTTCATTGTGCATTGTTCTAGTGTGTTGGATGATGTTTATGATAATAACGTAATGTTGCTAATATATTAATGACTATAACACTAGAACCAGGGTGACATTCAAAGCAGCCTAATGGTGGTTAGAAGATTGACAGGAGCTTTGTCAAATGAGCACAGCCCTGCCGTGTACCTAGTCCCGCCTCTTATGCATTCAGGCATTAACCTTTCAGCTATCAAATCAAAGTATATTTGTGCGCTGAATGCAACAGGTGTAGTAGACCTTAACTTCTTGCTCCTACCTGAGACGCAGACGTCTCCACTAGGCACCTGGAAATGCAAATGCGCTACGCTAAATGCTAAATGTACTCGTTAAAACTCAAACGTTCATTAAAACACACATGCAGGGTATTGAATTAAAGCTACACTCGTTGTGTATCTAGCCAACAAGTCAGATTTTTAAAATGCTTTTCGGCGAAAGCATGAGAAGCTATTATCTGATAGCATGCACCACCCCAAAATACCTGAAGGGGACGTAAACAAAAGAATTAGCGTAGCCGGCGCTACACAAAAACGCAAAAATAAAATATAAAACATTCATTACCTTTGATGATATTCTTTGTTGGCACTCCTATATGCCCCATAAACATCACTATTGGGTCTTTTTTTCGATTAAATCGGTCCATATATACCCAAAATATCCATCTATGGAAACTGTGTGATTCAGAAAAAAACACTGTTTCAAAACGCTGCGTCATTTTTTAAAATTAAAAAAGTCGACGATAAACTTTCACAAAACACTTCAAAATACTTTTGTAATCCAACTTTAGGTATTAGTAAACGTTAATAATCTATCAAATTGGGGCGATGTGTATTCAATAGCTCCACGTCTTGAAATCATGTTTGGGAAATCTCTCTTCCAAGACGTCCTGTCGTTGACCGGATGGAATGGAATCTCTCTCCTTTGTTTGACCAAGAAATAACTCTCAGGAAATTGACAAGACTGGTGACATCGTGTGGAAGCTGTAGGAATTGCAATCTCGGCCCTATTTGGTGTCCCTTAAACAATACAATCATATGCATATACTATATTCCTGGCATGAGTAGCAGGACGCTGAAATGTTGCGCGATTTTTAACAGAATGTTCGAAAAAGGAGGGGGTAGACGGAAGAGGTTTTAACTGTGAAATGCTAAATTCAACAGGTGTAGTAGACCTTACTGTGAAATGCTGAATACAACAGGTGTAGTAGACCTTACAGTGAAATGCTGAATACAACAGGTGTCCTAGACCTTACTGTGAAATGCTGAATACAACAGGTGTAGTAGACCTTACAGTGAAATGCTTAATACAACAGGTGTAGTAGACCTCACAGTGAAATGCTGAATACAACAGGTGTAGTAGACCTTACTGTGAAATGCTGAATTCAACAGGTGTAGTAGACCTTACTGTGAAATGCTGAATACAACAGGTGTAGTAGACCTCACAGTGAAATGCTGAATACAACAGGTGTAGTAGACCTTACAGTGAAATGCTGAATACAACAGGTGTAGTAGACCTCACAGTGAAATGCTGAATACAACAGGTGTAGTAGACCTCACAGTGAAATGCTGAATACAACAGGTGTAGTAGACCTTACAGTGAAATGCTGAATAGAACAGGTGTAGGTAGACCTTACAGTGAAATGCTGAATACAACAGGTGTAGTAGACCATACAGTGAAATGCTGAATAGAACAGGTGTAGGTAGACCTTACAGTGAAATGCTGAATACAACAGGTGTAGTAGACCTTACTGTGACAACAGGTGTGTGTGTGTGCAGCCTTTTTGTGTCAGCGTCAAGGTGTGTGTGTGTGTATGTGTGAGTGAGTGTGAGTGTGTGTGTGTGTGTGTTTCTGTGTGTGTGTGTGTGTGTGTGTGTGTGTGTGCGCGCAACCTGTTTGTGTCAGCGTCAGGGTGTGTGTGTGTGTGTGCAGCCTGTGTGTGTGTGTGTGTGTGTGTGTGTGTGTGCAGCCTGTGTGTGTGTGTGTGTGTGTGTGTGTCTGTGTGTGTGTGTCTGTGCATGTGTGTGTGTGTGTGTGTGTGTGTCTGTGTGTGTGTGTGTGTAGCCTGTTTGTGTGTGTGTGTGTGTGTGTGTGTCTGTGTGTGTGTGTGTGTGTGTGTGTGTGTGTCTGTGTGTGTGTGTCTGTGTGTGTGTGTGTGTAGCCTGTTTGTGTCAGCGTTCACCTTTCCTTTTCAATTCGTCTGAGTATTGAAATGCTTTTCCCAGATGACCACGTCTGGACGACACCTACCATTCCATTCATCACCAAGTCTCCTGGTTTACACTTTCCCATTCATTGAACACAGTCAGAGAGCTGCAACACTATCGCACATAGACAGACACTCAGCCGTGAAGCTTATTCCTGGATCCACTATTCAATTTATACCAGAGCAGAACCCGCCTCTCAGAAGACCGGAGATCTTCCTCTAACAGACCTTGAAGTGAGGCTCTGCCATCAGTCAGACTGAGATACAGTCTGTTTCTCAAATGGTACCCTATAGAGTTCACTGCTTTTGACCAGATTGTTGTGCACTACATAGGGCATAGGGTGCCTTTTGGTGTCGACCATCCCATGATTCATGAACAAGTCCTTCTATAGCAACGCCGTAATTGCTGTAACTTTTACAGTATGGGGAGTGTGGAAACGTTGTCCCATTGCATAACGTCCTTCAGTGAATCGTCAGTGTGAATCATTAACCTACATTATCGTCAGAGACCTTATCGTCAGAGACCTTATCATCAGAGACGTTGTCATCAGAGACCTTATCGTCAGAGACCTTATCGTCAGAGACCTTATCGTCAGAGACGTTGTCATCAGAGACCTTATCGTCAGAGACCTTATCATCAGAGACGTTGTCATCAGAGACCTTATCGTCAGAGACCTTATCGTCAGAGACCTTATCTTCAGAGACGTTGTCATCAGAGACCTTATCATCCGAGACCTTATCATCAGAGACCTTATCGTCAGAGACCTTATCGTCAGAGACCTTATCGTCAGAGACCTTATCATCAGAGACCTTATCTTCAGAGATGTTGTCATCAGAGACCTTATCATCAGAGACCTTATCATCAGAGACCTTATCGTCAGAGACCTTATCGTCAGAGACCTTATCGTCAGAGACCTTATTATCAGAGACCTTATCGTCAGAGTATGTTATATATTAGAGTATGTTGGAGCTGTTTCTATTAGTTTAAATTCACCGGATCATCGTCTCGTCTCGTCTCCTCTCCTCTCCTCTCCTCTCCTCAGTCCACTCTGCCTCACACAGCTCAGCTGCCCTCAGTCCACTCTGCCTCACACAGTTCAGCTGCCCTCAGTCCACTCTGCCTCACACAGTTCAGCTGCCCTCAGTCCACTCTGCCTCACACAGTTCAACTGCCCTCAGTCCACTCTGCCTCACACAGTTAAGCTGCCCTCAGTCCACTCTGCCTCACACAGCTGAGCTGCCCTCAGTCCACTCTGCCTCACACTGTTCAGCTGCCCTCAGTCCACTCTGCCTCACACAGTTCAACTGCCCTCAGTCCACTCTGCCTCACACAGTTCAGCTGCCCTCAGTCCACTCTGCCTCACACAGCTCAGCTGCCCTCAGTCCACTCTGCCTCATACAGTTCAGCTGCCCTCAGTCCACTCTGCCTCACACAGTTCAGCTGCCCTCAGTCCACTCTGCCTCACACAGTTCAACTGCCCTCAGTCCACTCTGCCTCACACAGTTCAGCTGCCCTCAGTGCACTCGGCCTCACACAGCTCAGCTGCCCTCAGTCCACTCTGCCTCACACAGTTCAGCTGCCCTCAGTCCACTCTGCCTCACACAGTTCTGCTGCCCTCAGTCCACTCTGCCTCACACAGCTCAGCTGCCCTCAGTCCACTCTGCCTCACACAGTTCAGCCGCCCTCAGTGCACTCGGCCTCACACAGCTCAGCTGCCCTCAGTCCACTCTGCCTCACACAGTTCAGCTGCCCTCAGTCCACTCTGCCTCACACAGTTCAGCTGCCCTCAGTCCACTCTGCCTCACACAGCTCAGCTGCCCTCAGTCCACTCTGCCTCACACAGTTCAGCTGCCCTCAGTCCACTCTGCCTCACACAGTTCAGCTGCCCTCAGTCCACTCTGCCTCACACAGTTCAGCTGCCCTCAGTCCACTCTGCCTCACACAGTTCAGCTGCCCTCAGTCCACTCTGCCTCACACAGTTCAACTGCCCTCAGTCCACTCTGCCTCACACAGTTCAGCTGCCCTCAGTGCACTCGGCCTCACACAGCTCAGCTGTCCTCAGTCCACTCTGCCTCACACAGTTCAGCTGCCCTCAGTCCACTCTGCCTCACACAGTTCAGCTGCCCTCAGTCCACTCTGCCTCACACAGTTCAGCTGCCCTCAGTCCACTCTGCCTCACACAGTTCAGCTGCCCTCAGTCCACTCTGCCTCACACAGTTCAACTGCCCTCAGTCCACTCTGCCTCACACAGTTCAGCTGCCCTCAGTCCACTCTGCCTCACACAGTTCAACTCCCTCAGTCCACTCTGCCTCACACAGCTCAGCTGCCCTCAGTGCACTCGGCCTCACACAGCTCAGCTGCCCTCAGTCCACTCTGCCTCACACAGTTCAGCTGCCCTCAGTCCACTCTGCCTCACACAGCTCAGCTGCCCTCAGTCCACTCTGCCTCACACAGTTCAGCTGCCCTCAGTCCACTCTGCCTCACACAGTTCAGCTGCCCTCAGTCCACTCTGCCTCACACAGTTCAGCTGCCCTCAGTCCACTCTGCCTCACACAGTTCAGCTGCCCTCAGTCCACTCTGCCTCACACAGTTCAGCTGCCCTCAGTCCACTCTGCCTCACACAGTTCAACTGCCCTCAGTCCACTCTGCCTCACACAGTTCAGCTGCCCTCAGTCCACTCTGCCTCACACAGTTCAGCTGCCCTCAGTCCACTCTGCCTCACACAGTTCAGCTGCCCTCAGTCCACTCTGCCTCACACAGTTCAGCTGTCCTCAGTCCACTCTGCCTCACACAGTTCAGCTGCCCTCAGTCCACTCTGCCTCACACAGTTCAGCTGCCCTCAGTCCACTCTGCCTCACACAGTTCAGCTGCCCTCAGTCCACTCTGCCTCACACAGTTCAGCTGCCCTCAGTCCACTCTGCCTCACACAGTTCAACTGCCCTCAGTCCACTCTGCCTCACACAGTTCAGCTGCCCTCAGTCCACTCTGCCTCACACAGTTCATCTGCCCTCAGTCCACTCTGCCTCACACAGTTCAGCTGCCCTCAGTCCACTCTGCCTCACACAGTTCAGCTGTCCTCAGTCCACTCTGCCTCACACAGTTCAGCTGCCCTCAGTCCACTCTGCCTCACACAGTTCAGCTGCCCTCAGTGCACTCGGCCTCACACAGTTCAGCTGCCCTCAGTCCACTCTGCCTCATACAGCTCACCTGCCTACTGGGTGACTGAATATACTCAACCCACAGTCCACCTTATGGATTCCACACATTACATTGTAACTGCCTTTCTTTAAACCTGACAGTAATGAGCTAGTTATTTATATTGGTATTTTTAGTGTTTTTTTTTGTTTTTTTTAACTTAATTTATTTAGCACATTTTTCTTACTTAATAATTTTTTTATAAACTCTGCATTGTTGATTAAAGGCTCATAAGGAACTATTTCACAGGTCTGCAACTATACGGTGCAGGTGACAAATACAACTCCATTTGATTTTAATTTGATAATTGAAAGGTTAATGCCTGAATGCATAAGAGGCGGGACTAGGTCCACGGCAGGGCTGTGCTCATTTGACAAAGTTCCTGTCAATCTTCTAACCACCATAAGCTTTTAGGTTGATTTCACTCAGGTGTCAACCTGGTTCTTCCACGGCATTTTATCATACGTTTTTATCATAAACATCAACATTATCCAACCCACATGCTAGAAAGACTAATGCCATCTGTTTGACTGACAGAGAGAGACTAATGTCTCCTGACCACTCCTGTCTCAGCCTCCAGTATTTATGCTGCAGTAGTTTATGTGTCGGGGGGCTAGGGTCAGTCTGTTATATCTCTTTCTCTCTTTCTTTCTTTCTCTCGGAGGACCTGAGCCCTAGGACCATGCCTCAGGACTACCTGACATGATGACTCCTTACTGTCCCCAGTCCACCTGGCCGTGCTGCTGCTCCAGTTTCAACTGTTCTGCCTGTGGTTATGGAACCGTGACCTGTTCACCGGACGTGCTACCTGTCCCAGACCTATTATTTGACCATGCTGGTCATTTATGAGCATTTGAACATCTTGGCCATGTTCTGTTATAATCTCCACCTGGCACAGCCAGAAGAGGACTGGCCACCCCTCATAGCCTGGTTCCTCTCTAGGTTTATAATCTCCACCTGGCACAGCCAGAAGAGGACTGGCCACCCCTCATAGCCTAGTTCCTCTCTAGGTTTATAATCTCCACCTGGCACAGCCAGAAGAGGACTGGCCACCCCTCATAGCCTGGTTCCTCTCTAGGTTTATAATCTCCACCTGGCACAGCCAGAAGAGGACTGGCCACCCCTCATAGCCTGGTTCCTCTCTAGGTTTATAATCTCCACCCGGCACAGCCAGAAGAGGACTGGCCACCCCACATAGCCTGGTTCCTCTCTAGGTTTATAATCTCCACCCGGCACAGCCAGAAGAGGACTGGCCACCCCTCATAGCCTGGTTCCTCTCAAGGTTTCTTCCTAGGTTTTGGCCTTTCTAGTGAGTTTTTCCTAGCCACCGTGCTTCTACACCTGCATTGTTTGCTGTTTGAGATATCAGCTGATATACGAAGGGCTATATAAATAAATTTGATTTGCTTTGACTAATGCCATCTGTTTGTCTGTTTGACTGACAGGGAGAGACTGATGTCGTCTGTTTGACTGACAGGGAGAGACTGATGCCGTCTGTTTGACTGACAGAGAGAGACTGATGCCGTCTGTTTGACTGACAGAGAGAGAGATGCAGAGGGACATAGAGAGAGTGCGATGCAGAGGGACAGAGAGTGAGGGACAGAGAGAGAGAGAGAGAGATGCAGAGGGACAGAGAGAGAGAGATGCAGAGGGACAGAGAGAGAGAGAGAGAGAGAGAGAGAGAGAGAGCTGCAGAGGGACAAAGGGACAGAGAGAGATGCAGAGGGACAGAGAGAGAGAGAGAGTGAGATGCAGATGGACAGAGAGAGATGGATGCAGAGGGACAGACAGAGAGAGAGAGTGAGATGCAGAAGGACAGAGAGAGAGAGAGAGATGCAGAGGGACAGAGAGAGAGATGCAGAGGGACAGAGAGAGAGAGATGCAGAGGGACAGAGTGAGAGAGAGATGCAGATGGACAGAGAGAGCGAGAGATGCAGAGGGACAGAGAGAGAGATGCAGAGAGACAGAGAGATGCAGAGGGACAGAGAGAGAGAGAGAGAGATGCAGAGAAGAGAGAGATGCAGAGGGACAGAGAGAGAGAGAGAGATGCAGAGGGACAGAGAGAGAGGGACAGAGAGAGAGAGAGATGCAGAGGGACAGAGAGAGAGAGAGAGATGCAGAGGGACAGAGAGAGAGAGAGATGCAGAGGGACAGAGAGAGAGAGAGATACAGAGGTCAATCTACTGTCCTGTATGTTATTGTCTTCCTTGTGTTACGGTAATCTACTGTCCTGTAGGTTATTGTCTGCCTTGTGTTACAGTAACCTACTGTCCTGTAGGTTATTGTGCCTTGTGTTACAGTAATCTACTGTCCTGTAGGTTATTGTCTGCCTTGTGTTACAGTAATCTACTGTCCTGTAGGTTATTGTGCCTTGTGTTACAGTAATCTACTGTCCTGTAGGTTATTGTCTGCCTTGTGTTACGGTTATCTACTGTCCTGTAGGTTATTGTCTGCCTTGTGTTACAGTAATCTACTGTCCTGTAGGTTATTGTGCCTTGTGTTACGGTAATCTACTGTCCTGTAGGTTATTGTCTGCCTTGTGTTAGAGTAATCTACTGTCCTGTAGGTTATTGTGCCTTGTGTTACGGTAATCTACTGTCCTGTAGGTTATTGTCTGCCTTGTGTTACAGTAATCTACTGTCCTGTAGGTTATCGTGCCTTGTGTTACAGTAATCTACTGTCCTGTAGGTTATTGTCTGCCTTGTGTTACAGTAATCTACTGTCCTGTAGGTTACTGTGCCTTGTGTTACAGTAATCTACTGTCCTGTAGGTTATTGTCAGCCTTGTGTTACAGTAATCTACTGTCCTGTAGGTTATTGTCTGCGTTGTGTTACAGTAATCTACTGTCCTGTAGGTTATTGTCTGCCTTGTGTTACAGTAATCTACTGTCCTGTAGGTTATTGTCTGCCTTGTGTTACAGTAATCTACTGTCCTGTAGGTTATTGTGCCTTGTGTTACAGTAATCTACTGTCCTGTAGGTTATTGTCTGCCTTGTGTTACAGTTATCTACTGTCCTGTAGGTTATTGTCTGCCTTGTGTTACAGTAATCTACTGTCCTGTAGGTTATTGTCTGCCTTGTGTTACAGTAATCTACTGTCCTGTAGGTTATTGTGCCTTGTGTTACAGTAATCTACTGTCCTGTAGGTTATTGTCTGCCTTGTGTTACAGTAATCTACTGTCCTGTAGGTTATTGTCTGCCTTGTGTTACAGTAATCTACTGTCCTGTAGGTTATTGTGCCTTGTGTTACAGTAATCTACTGTCCTGTAGGTTATTGTCTGCCTTGTGTTACAGTAATCTACTGTCCTGTAGGTTATTGTGCCTTGTGTTACAGTAATCTACTGTCCTGTAGGTTATTGTCTGCCTTGTGTTACGGTTATCTACTGTCCTGTAGGTTATTGTCTGCCTTGTGTTACAGTAATCTACTGTCCTGTAGGTTATTGTGCCTTGTGTTACGGTAATCTACTGTCCTGTAGGTTATTGTCTGCCTTGTGTTACAGTTATCTACTGTCCTGTAGGTTATTGTCTGCCTTGTGTTACAGTAATCTACTGTCCTGTAGGTTATTGTCTGCCTTGTGTTACAGTAATCTACTGTCCTGTAGGTTATTGTGCCTTGTGTTACAGTAATCTACTGTCCTGTAGGTTATTGTCTGCCTTGTGTTACAGTAATCTACTGTCCTGTAGGTTATTGTGCCTTGTGTTACAGTAATCTACTGTCCTGTAGGTTATTGTCTGCCTTGTGTTACAGTAATCTACTGTCCTGTAGGTTATCGTGCCTTGTGTTACAGTAATCTACTGTCCTGTAGGTTATTGTCTGCCTTGTGTTACAGTAATCTACTGTCCTGTAGGTTATTGTCTGCCTTGTGTTACAGTAATCTACTGTCCTGTAGGTTATTGTGCCTTGTGTTACAGTAATCTACTGTCCTGTAGGTTATTGTCTGCCTTGTGTTACAGTTATCTACTGTCCTGTAGGTTATTGTCTGCCTTGTGTTACAGTAATCTACTGTCCTGTAGGTTATTGTCTGCCTTGTGTTACAGTAATCTACTGTCCTGTAGGTTATTGTGCCTTGTGTTACAGTAATCTACTGTCCTGTAGGTTATTGTCTGCCTTGTGTTACAGTAATCTACTGTCCTGTAGGTTATTGTCTGCCTTGTGTTACAGTAATCTACTGTCCTGTAGGTTATTGTGCCTTGTGTTACAGTAATCTACTGTCCTGTAGGTTATTGTCTGCCTTGTGTTACGGTTATCTACTGTCCTGTAGGTTATTGTCTGCCTTGTGTTACAGTAATCTACTGTCCTGTAGGTTATTGTGCCTTGTGTTACAGTAATCTACTGTCCTGTAGGTTATTGTCTGCCTTGTGTTACAGTGATCTACTGTCCTGTAGGTTATTGTCTGCCTTGTGTTACAGTAATCTACTGTCCTGTAGGTTATTGTGCCTTGTGTTACAGTAATCTACTGTCCTGTAGGTTATTGTCTGCCTTGTGTTACAGTAATCTACTGTCCTGTAGGTTATTGTGCCTTGTGTTACAGTAATCTACTGTCCTGTAGGTTATTGTCTGCCTTGTGTTAAACATTGTAGTCAGACGGTACTACTGAAACCTCAACCATTATTCACCAGCCATGTTTTAAACCTTCACCATTATTTCTGTCATAACAGCAGCAGTGCCCAACCCTCTCTACTCTCATCTCCTCCAGTTCTGTCTGGTGCACTTGGGATCTGGGCCATCGGTCACCTTTCTAACCTCCACCTCCACCTGGCCCCATCCTCCCCGCCCTGCCTCGTGCCCTCTGCTGCATAAAGAGGCCTGGAGGACTCCTGGTGGACCCTCATTGGTTGCTGCCACAACCAATGACCTGGAAGAGTGACCTGGAAGAGTGACCTGGCAGAGCGGTGGTCGGAGGACCAGCCAGTTGGAAACCACGATGACCAGAGGCTGTAACCCTCTTCTCGGGTCATTTGAATAACATGGAATAACATGGATGGTTTATTTATGAGGATTTGGCACACTAATATACTCGGAGAAAGGGGTCCTTTTCAAATACATCTTCATGTCTTTGTCCCTGGCCACCCATCCCCCCATAGGACAGTAGACACATCTACAGATCTCCATTACTCCTGTCTGTAGGTAACAACATGGAACAACAAAAGCTCATCACCATGACAGACTGGCCCGACTGTGTTCTCTCCACACTGACACTACTTCACACTAGTTTTAGTCAAGCTTTAATGTGTGTGTGTGTGTTTGCCCCGGGACCGTGTCTGGGCACGGCATAGCCTTGTGTTACAGCATCTGACAACGGGTCTAATGTGTGTGTGTGTGTGTGTGTGTGTGTGTGTGTGTGTGTGTGTGTGTGTGTGTGTGCGTGTCTGTGTGTGTGTGAGAGAGAGAACAAACAAAAGTTAGAGGTGATAAAACCCAGTCTTTAAATCATAATGTCATTGTTCCCATCTGCTGCAAAAGGAAGAGGAGCGGAGAGAAGAGGAGAGAGAGAAGAGGAGCAGAGAGAGAGAAGAGGAGAGAGAGAGAGAGAGAAGAGGAGCAGAGAGAGAGAAGAGGAGCGGAGAGAGACAGAAGAGGAGCGGAGAGAGAGAGGAGAGGAGCAGAGAGAGAGAAGAGGAGCAGAGAGAGAGAAGAGGAGCAGAGAGAGAGAGAAGAGGAGCAGAGAGAGAGAAGAGGAGCAGAGAGAGAGAAGAGGAGCAGAGAGAGAAGAGGAGAGGAGAGAGAGAAGAGGAGCAGAGAGAGAGAAGAGGAGAGAGAGAGAGAAGAGGAGAGAGAGAGAGAGAGAAGAGGAGCGGAGAGAGAGAAGAGCAGAGAGAGAAGAGGAGAGAGAGAAGAGGAGAGAGAGAAGAGGAGCAGAGAGAGAGAAGAGGAGAGAGAGAGAGAGAGAAGAGGAGTAGAGAGAGAGAAGAGGAGCGGAGAGAGACAGAAGAGGAGCGGAGAGAGAGAGGAGAGGAGCAGAGAGAGAGAAGAGGAGCAGAGAGAGAGAAGAGGAGCAGAGAGAGAGAGAAGAGGAGCAGAGAGAGAGAAGAGGAGCAGAGAGAGAGAAGAGGAGCAGAGAGAGAAGAGGAGTGAGAGAAGAGGAGCAGAGAGAGAGAAGAGGAGAGAGAGAGAGAAGAGGAGAGAGAGAGAGAAGAGGAGCGGAGAGAGACAGAAGAGGAGCGGAGAGAGAGAGGAGAGGAGCAGAGAGAGAGAAGAGGAGCAGAGAGAGAGAAGAGGAGCAGAGAGAGAGAGAAGAGGAGCAGAGAGAGAGAAGAGGAGCAGAGAGAGAGAAGAGGAGCAGAGAGAGAAGAGGAGAGGAGAGAGAGAAGAGGAGCAGAGAGAGAGAAGAGGAGAGAGAGAGAGAAGAGGAGAGAGAGAGAGAGAGAAGAGGAGCGGAGAGAGAGAAGAGCAGAGAGAGAAGAGGAGAGAGAGAAGAGGAGAGAGAGAAGAGGAGCAGAGAGAGAGAAGAGGAGAAGAGAGAGAGAGAAGAGGAGCAGAGAGAGAGAAGAGGAGCAGAGAGAGAGAAGAGGAGCAGAGAGAGAGAGAAGAGGAGCAGAGAGAGAGAAGAGGAGCAGAGAGAGAGAGAAGAGGAGCAGAGAGAGAGAAGAGGAGCAGAGAGAGAGAAGAGGAGCAGAGAGAGAGAGAACAGGAGCAGAGAGAGAGAAGAGGAGTGTTACGTTCCCCAGTTTATGTGTTGTAGTTTGTGTATTTGCATGTGTTTTATTTCAGGAAATGGCTTCCTGAAATCCTCAAGCAGCTGATTGGTCGACTCCAGGGCTAATTGGAGAGCTGACCCCGCCCCCTCGTCAAGACACAGCTGTCTCCAGTTACACATTCATTCAGAAGCTATATAAAAGCCAGTGTTCTGTTCAGGAGAGAGAGATTTTTGGAGGTAGGGATTGCTGAGGGAGATTTTGCTGAGGTCATTGCAGAGCGATTGTTTGTGATAGAGAGTTCTTTGCTAGAGGTTGATTTTGATGGGAGTTCATTGCTGGGAAGTTGGTATGTTCTGTGAGTTTGTTGCTCAGGTAGAGCTTATTTGTTGTCCTTTGTTTTTTAGTTTGTTTGTGAAATTGTTATTCCCATGTTTCATTTGTTCCCAGGGGAGAAGGGGACGGCACCTTGGGAGTGCTTAGGCAAGAGGCCCGTGGGCATACATATACCCGTGGTATATTCATTGTCTAGGTACACTAGGTAAGACCTGGGTGGACCACCCCCTGTATTTTGGTTAGGGCACCAGGTGGTGCTAAATTAGGTAAGTAGTGGGTAGGCAGGTAAGATAGGAGAGGGGGGGCTTTGAGATTTACTTTCTTTGCTTTGGTTCCGTCCAGCCCCTTTTCCCCATATTACCGTGTAAAGGAATAAAGTCCTTGTAAACGGTACCACATTCTGTCTGTTGTCATTCTTACTCGCACCTACAGTCCATACCTTTTTCACTACACAGAGATTTTAGTTGTAGCAGGGTGTTGCGTTCCCTCTTCATAGAGGCGTGCGTAACAAGGAGCAGAGAGAGAGAAGAGGAGCAGAGAGAGAGAGAAGAGGAGCAGAGAGAGAGAAGACGAGCGGAGAGAGAGAAGAGGAGCAGAGAGAGAGAAGAGGAGCAGAGAGAGAGATAAGAGGAGCAGAGAGAGAGAAGAGGAGCAGAGAGAGAGAAGAGGAGCAGAGAGAGAGAAGAGGAGCAGAGAGAGAGAAGAGGAGCAGAGAGAGAAGAGGAGAGAGAGAGAGAGAAGAGGAGCAGAGAGAGACAGAAGAGGAGCAGAGAGAGAGAGAGAAGAGGAGCGGAGAGAGAGAGAAGAGGAGAGAGAGAGAGAGAGAAGAGGAGCAGAGAGAGACAGAAGAGGAGCAGAGAGAGACAGAAGAGGAGCAGAGAGAGAGAGAAGAGGAGCGGAGAGAGAGAGAAGAGGAGCAGAGAGAGAGAAGAGGAGCAGAGAGAGAGATAAGATGAGCAGAGAGAGGGAAGAGGAGCAGAGAGAGAGAGAAGAGGAGCAGAGAGAGAGAAGAGGAGCAGAGAGAGAAGAGGAGAGAGAGAGAGAAGAGGAGCAGAGAGAGACAGAAGAGGAGCAGAGAGAGAGAGAAGAGGAGCGGAGAGAGAGAGAAGAGGAGCGGAGAGAGAGAGAAGAGGAGCAGAGAGAGAGAAGAGGAGCAGAGAGAGAGAGAAGAGGAGCAGAGAGAGAGAAGAGGAGCAGAGAGAGAGAGAAGAGGAGCAGAGAGAGAGAAGAGGAGCGGAGAGAGAGAAGAGGAGCAGAGAGAGAGAAGAGGAGCAGAGAGAGAGATAAGAGGAGCAGAGAGAGAGAAGAGGAGCAGAGAGAGAGAAGAGGAGCAGAGAGAGAGAAGAGGAGCAGAG